>NW_015505290.1:912566-1000182 GCF_001515645.1 Sinocyclocheilus grahami | reverse complement strand
CTATCTATCTATCTATCTATCTATCTATCTATCTATCTATCTATCTATCTATCTATCTATCTATCTATCTATCTATCTATCTATCTAGCCAAACCAAACCAGCATTTATTTATTTATAAAATGTACTAATGTTTTTTAGATTTATTTCTTTCAAATTTCTGTTTATTTAAGCAGTGTGACACTTGTGACTCAATCAGTGGTGTGATTTTTCATTTTTACACTTTCAATGAGTGCCACTAGTAGCACAGACAGTAGTACACACTACAGCTTTAAAGTTTTAATTGGAAAGCTGACTAAAGGTCGTTTCATTTGGCAGACTCCAGCTTATAAAGCACAGCTGGCTTCAGATCAGTTTTAGTGGTAGTGAGTCGCAGTGCTGATCATTTCCTGATGTGTAGTAGCGCAGTGCTTGCCGTTGGTTTATTGCTTGGTTGTTCTGCACCGTTTCTGTCATACTTCTTTCTCTCTGTGTGCACAAATGACAGCAGATGGAGAGAAAGTCTTGTGTTGTTTGTGGATTTATCTCACAGTGCTACAATATGGTGCATTGTGTGGTATTCTGTTGTACTGCATTAGCCAAATCCAGCTAATACTAAATTATGATGATGAAGCAGACATTTAGAATTAATGAAACATATGAATTCATAAAGACTAGCTGATTTACACAAACAGAGTTTAATTGCCTGTTCTTAGAGTCATATGTGTGCTAATCACGGATCTGTGGATGTACTATTTGTATGGTGATGGTGAATCAGTGTTTAATGCATGGTATGAATGGGACTGGATTTATATTATCTGTGGAATTAGCATTAGGTTAATCACCACGTTAAAGCCAGCTGTGCTGATCAGGGCCTTTTTGTTTTAGTGAAACAGAGCTACAGTTTAGACTCTTGTTCTTCTTGCTGGTGCATACATTTGCTTTGTACTTCTTTTTTAAAACATAAATCCTGGGCTTGTTAAAGTTCAGTGTATCTTTGAGAGAGGAGAGAGAGCAAGTACTACTGCTTCTGGGGCCCTTAAAGAGACAGTTGATCCAGAAATAAAAACTTGTTCCAAACTCATAGGACTTCATTTCTTCTGTGGAATATGAAATGAGGTATTTTCAAGAAGCTTCACATATGTATGTTATTTATAAGTTTATATAGTATATAGTAATATGTTCTTACAAACCAGACATGTATAAAACCTGTTTGATTTATATACTTTTGTAGTATTTATTAATATTTTGAATTAGCTTTTTAATTTTAATTTAAGTTTTAGTAATTTTAAAAAATAATTAAACTTAGATTTAAATGTATTTTAATTTCAGATTTCGTTATTTTAGTACTTCAGCCAACACTGATTTTATTTCAGTTATTTGCTAAGGCAACATTTCTAATGTTTGTTTACATTTTTTAAGTTTACATTTTTCATATCATATTTATACTTTATTTTATTTTATTTCTGATTTATTCAAATTTTTAGTTTTAGTGAACAATAACAATACAACTGAATGAATCAGATTTTTGAATCAGATCAATCAGTTATTTGAAAAGAAGTAGCTAAAAAGAAGCATTAATTTCTCGGGTAGTTTTTCTCCCTATAAACTGTTGTTGTATATAAAAGTGCTTTGTATTTCCAACATTATCTTTTCATGTTCCTAAGCAAAACATCAAATGGGTTTGGAACCACATGAGAATGAGAAAATTACAGGATTTTCATTTTTGGGAGAACTATTCCTTTAAGAGTTGTCTGAACTGATTAATAAAACATACATACATTACATAACAAATTGCCCACATTGTCCACATCTCCCTCTCTTTGTCTCACTCATTCTCTTGAGTAGGGTGTAAGACAAATGCGAGGCTGTAGTTCAGAAGACTCTGAGCAACATAACATTTTAAGACTGTCTAGGTTAAGACTTATGGTGTGTGCTGAGTAAGGAAACTGATGCTCTTTGCATCAGGACTCCTCGGGGCCAAGCTGTCATGTGACCACAGTCTCATAGGGCTTGAATCTACCGATAAACCTTGCCCATTCTTTGGCAGAGACCAGAGCGCTGTTGCAGTGCAGTTCAGTCAGCAGTAATGGTCTCACCCAAGGGTTTTCCAAAGATTTATGTGTTCCTGGTACACCGATATGATAGTTTCTTCATCTCATAGTCATAGAGCTCGGCAGTAGCCGTAATGACCCTCCGTGGCTCGTTTCGAGCTATATTTGAGCATCAACTGTTGTAGGGGACTGTTACAGTCAGCACAGGGGAGACATTTGCCTTCAGTGAGGCAGACATTATCAGAAGAAACAGATCTATGTCTAATGGAATCACATCTCGTAAAGTGGCATTATAGTCAGCAAGTGTCTGTGCATTCTCAGCATGTCAACAAACAACAGGAGCATCTGTTAACAACCCCACAGTAAATATGAGCATGCATATGAAAAAATTGTAAATGTTACATTGCTTGTCTTGTTCAGTTCCTGAGTATGCATAAAGATTCATAAGCTTCGGTATCTTTGTGGTTTCCTAATCTCGTAATGTAATAATATTTCATAAAGTGATGATGAGAATCCTTGTGAAAAAAGGGCACCTAATTGTAGCGTTTCAGTCAATATGTTTTCATAATCTTTTCTCATACTTTAAAGATGCCCGCTTATTTTGATGTGTTGACTAACTAAAGCACATGTAAAGAACTTGGTTATGATTTTAACTGGAATATATTGAATATATTGTAAGTTATTATATTTTAAAAGTGCTAAATTGCAACTTTGTCATCACAAATGTGTAATTACAAATATGATTTAGTACTTGACATGCAAATTTGAATAGAAATTACATTAAAATATATTTTAGCTTAACATTACACGTTTGTCAGTATTGGGCAGTATATGTATTTCAAAGACAATAGAAATAATTATGCTTATAAAGATGTACTTAAGTATTCTGAAGTGTGTTAGAAAGCACTTTAAAGTTTAACTAATTCCATTTAATATAAATTTTAACTGTACTACGTTTTCATTAAATTGTAATTAACATTCAGTTAAGTGTCGGAAAATATTTAATTCAGTTTGCTCTTAAGCATATTATTTTAAAGTATGTTATTTCCATAGTAAGTACACTTTTTAAAAGTATGCTAAAGTGTACTCCTTTTTCTTGAGGGCATTTATAAATAATAAAGACAGTAAGATTACAGTTAGATTTGTTTCAACAGCTATAATTTCAAGGAGACTTACATCAGTCTATGACGGCTATGTTGTTAGGCAGTTTGAATGTGTTGCTTATGACAAGACGTCTGAAACACCCCACTGGGAAAGTCATTTCCACTCACCAGTGTCTTTTCTTCATGCTTCATATGCCAATAAGCAGCAGTATTCACAAATAAAGTTGATGTGTTAACTTGTTCAGTCAGTGCAATACATTGATGCATTCCTGCATTTGTGAAGTTATTGATCTGCCGTCTCTGACTAAATACCGACTGTGCCTGAGCTCATGGCTGTCCAGATGCTGTTTTTTTACCATCTCTCCTTTTCATGTTCTTCTGATAATAGCAGTGCTGTCAAGTGATTAAAATTTGTAATCAAATTAATTACATGATATACCAGCATTTCATTACTTATTATGGAATTTAGTACAGGTTATAAGACACAATTAATTAAAAAAAAAAAAAGTATTATATAATTGTATAATAATATGTTGTATTTATAGCCCTGCTCTCAGTGCATCTATAGCAAAAAGCTTATTCTTCTATTTGAAGGACAGTTAAACCCAAAGATTTTGTATCCTGGTGTATAATTACTCTAATGAGTCTTCTCTCTCATATGCACACCTCTGACAATCACCTGCTGTTTTCTCTGCCAAGACATTTTGGGTTTTCTCCTATTCAAATGTAAATCAAATCTTTTTTTCCTCCTGCTGCAGTCTTGGGAAAGAGAAACTAGATCGCCCATAATGTCTTACAGCAAACAGGGACAGTGGCTGACATGTATTATGCAATGCATCATTATGTCCAGCATTTTAAGTAGGAGGTAGAATGTGTCAGGAGTTTAAGGTCCAGAGGGTTTATTGATCTCCCAGTCCATTCAGATGACAGGTACATTGATCCTACAATCAATGCTGTACAGAAACAGTATAAATAGCTGAATTTGTTGTCAAACTGTGTCTAATTTAAGAACAGCATAATGCATGTATAATTTCATTAATTTGAGATAAATTCTCTGACACACTATTTTTTTGGGCTCTTGGTGGTTTGCCAGTCTCCTTTATTGGTCCACAATATACCAGCATATTATCAAGCCTGACTCGCATTTGGCAGGAGACTCATAATTCCCTGGGTTAGGTCAGATAATATTGTGAACTATTAAGGGTGTAGGTGTCAAGAAATGTCCTTGTGTTTACTGCCTAATGGAGTTGGAAAATGTTTGCACTTAAACTGGAGTTGAAATTGAGTACAAACCAACGGGCACTACTGGGAGACAGATGTGGAAAATGTGAGTGATAGACACAGCTGTGGTGCATCTTCAGCTTTAGGGGATTGAGTGCCTCTCTCAGGTGCTGTATTGATTGCAGCTTTGTAGAGAGAGGAGGAGGTTACTTAATGCAGTAGGAGAAGGAGGGTTCGTTTCGGGAAGATAGACAGCATGTTGTAAATCCCTCTGTTATTGTAAGCTGAGAGAGATCACTGACCTCACTACTGAGAAAGAGAGAGCATGCTCTGATAAATGCATACTGTAAATGTCAAGTGACCGAAATTAACTTTATGATTCTAAGTGGCATTTTTTCTGACTAAATATGATATATTTTTTAAATATATATTTTTTCTTAAAATGGTAGATGACTAAATAGGGGTGTGCGATAATGACAAAAAGTGATATCTCGATATTTTCTGGAATTTTGTTGATAACGATAATTAGACGATATTTTGCGGATCGTGATATTGTGCTGGTACTTTGACAGGTTTTAATACTGCCATGGACAGATGAATCCCAAACCTTTTAAATATCTTCATATTCTGTGAGGTGGTTAGTTTGCAGGGGTAACAGAAATGAACTTTTCCAATAAGTTTAAATATATTTTTACCTTTATAAGGCAAATTTTTTCTAACCTAATTAAATGTATGCATAATCTTTTGTGTCAAATTCTTAAATTGAATCAATAAGTTTAAATAGTAAGACCCTATAGGGCTGTTTTATGCAATAGTAATACTGGAAATGATTTTGGGGAAAAAGGGAAAATATACTTAAGACATAAAGCTAAAATCGTCAGTAGGTGGTGGCAAATCACTGCATGAGTGAGTCATTGAGTCATTTATTCAAATGATTCGTTCAAATGGCTGATTGATTCAGTAAAACACTTTTGTGTGTTCCTCAGAGACGCAAAACAGTTTTGCTGTGGCACTTTTGTCAAAATAGAGCAAATACAAGAACTGTTGTGTCTAAAATGTAAGTCAATTAATATTAACTTCTTACTTATTGAACTGTTCATCAAATTAATATTACATTTGCAATCGTGCTGATATTTGGAGAAAAAAACGTCACTCTTCGTGTGATATTATATCAGATGATATAAATATAAAAGACTTAAAAGTGCGGCATTTTTCCACCCATATCTTGCATTTTGGGGGAATTCTAAAAGTATTTTAATAGACTAAATCACACAGTGAAAGAGTGAACCCTAAATGTGCTCCCGTAGTAATCTAACCTACATCTATATCTATGTGTGCGCTCTCTGGGTGCGTTATCAGGGGTGTTTCCTCTGAGGAGGCAAGGGAAGCAGTGATTCCTCAAAAAATTGGATGAGAAAAAAATCTAAATAAATCAACACAAATATTACAAAATATGACATTAAAAAGTGTATAAATCACTCATTTTAAAACACTGTCCAACAGTGACACCAGCAGGTAAACTTACAGCGGGAGTCCACGTCTCTCTCACCTCCCCTGAGCCCATTGAGTTTTAACAGACACTCTAAAGCATGCAATGAGTTTGGAGGGGAGTAATTGAGAATGAATGGGAGAAAGTCATGTGAGAAGAGGCAATGCTTTCATTCGCAATATGATTGGATATGACTGGTTATGATTGGCTGTGATTAGTTCATGCGATAAATCTCACCTCTTGTGTTCGTGTGCATTCCGCGTTCGTGTATCAGCCTAAATGAACAATTTAATGGTGTTAATGGGAAGACTATTACAAAAAGTAATTAACAACTCAGACACTTGGATATAAAACCACTTTGTTACATCAAAATAAGACTTTAAATGGCCTGAAAACATGATCTGTGGGGGTTTTTAGTGAGTAATCAGCTTGGTAAAAATTGTAAGTAAAATTTATTACTAAAGTCAAATTAAACGTGTATAATACTAGTCAGAAAAATTGGCACTTGGAATCAACTCCATATAGTTAATTTCGGACACTGTTATAAACATATGTGTGTCATTTGGGTCACTTTGGAGTGTGGCATTTCTTCAGGAGTCCTAGTTAATTTCTGACCCTGTTGTGGACCTTAGAAATCTTCAGCTTAAGTGACACCTTACAGATTGACTGTGAATGTGGCGCTCGCTCAAGAGCAAACCCCGGACATCTCCAGCAGGTTGACAGCACACAGGAGTCACAGGCTGCATGCTGTATGACAGCTGTGAAGAAATGTACTGTCAAACACACACTTTTTTGTCTCTAATGTCATAGTCAGGTGCCAACAACTTGGTGTCATGAAGGTTCAGGGTAATGACCATAGTATGACTTTATCATGATGCAGTTGACGTTGTTTGAATTACTTTTTACAATCTTTTACTTATACTGTTTAAGTTATTAAGTATTTAAGCTATACTCTATAGCAGTATTCAAAGAGCAGAGGGGAGATATAAAATGATATGGGAGAGAAGTACAACACAGGGAGAGAGAAATAGAGTGATGGACAGAAATGGTGTCTGCCTTCAGGCACTGTAGTAATTGCTGAACCTGACCGCGTGTGTTAAGGCATCTATCCCTGTTGGGCTGATGCTGGAACTGAGACGACTTTATTCCTCCAAGCACAAGAGCATTACATTAACTTACAATTACTGACTCATCTGGGTCATCGCCTCATAAGGATTGAAAAATGACTGAATCGTATCAGAAACATGGTTGGGTTAATTCACTAAACACTTGCATCAATTTATTGCTGTATTTCAGCACAAAAACATTGATTTTATTCACTAACTACTCATAGTCCAACTTAATTAGGCGGCAGTGTTATCCATGAGGGAATTTTTCATGCATGCAGATACGTACAGTAAATCAATATCAGTCAAACCAATGAAATATTGCAGCATGGTTGGTTTTATTATCACATTGTTTTTGCTGGTAGTTATGCTAGCATACACATATTTCCTTTCTCCAATATTTTAAAGCAATCTTGATAATTAACAGCTCATTATAATCTCTCGCCAACCCAACACTTGTTACTATAGTAAACAAAAGGAACAATGTGTACAGTAATGGAGCACCATCCTCCACTCCTTGATTGTGGCAGATTTATAAATGATCCTGTCGTTCAGTCTTTCTCTTTTTGTTATGTGATTTGCATAATTCCTTTACTGAGCCAATGTGTTCTTCACCTATAAAGTAAATAAAGCGTATATGACATTCATTTATTTACACAGAAATATGGAACTGAAAGTGACAAGCCTGTGTGATGACCTGACTGTGACCGTGCATTAAATAAACTTAGTACGTTGCTCAAGACTGTTATGTAATACAGAGAAATCATGTGGTCTTGGTTTTCTTTGTCCTTTGGGGAAAAATTCTTATGTGATTCTAGTGAGATTTTAGCAAATGGCTGCAATATAACAAAGAGTGAAAAATGTAAGGGGGTCTGAATACTTTCCGTACCCACTGTATATGACTTGATCAAATTGCTGTTAACCTCTGCCTTCCAGACGGACCTTCTGTCCCCCTCATACTGATCATTACTGCAGAAGTGTGAGGAACAGCTCCTATCTCCTCTTAAATAAATCATGCTCAGGGAGATCTCTGGATGATGACTCATCAATTTGAAAGAATGCTAATATAATCCTCATTAGCAAAGAGTCACGCTATTCAGACACCTTTACCCATCACTAGATCAGCAGTCTTACGTCTGTACATCTAGTGAGAGGACTGCAGCATGTTTCAATCAGTCAGTCAGAGTTTTGTTTCCACATAATGTCAAACGGTTTCTCAGTGAGGATTTATAAACAGAAGTGGAAGAGAGTGAAATGACGGAAAATATCTCATCACATGCTTCTTTTCTTTAAAGAGATCATGTTTTAATATCATTTTTGAAGAATGCGTTTGAACATCTTCATTAAGTGGGAGAGTTTGATCTGAGAGTGCTCTTCTTGTTCTCCCCTCAGTATTTCTTCTTTTAATTTCCATCTATGTCTGGTGGGGTTTTACAAATACATATAGTTACACTGTGGTTTGATTGGTATGTATGGTGCTTATTACTCGCATTGAGACAGTTTGTATTTGTTTTTGCTGATGGCACAGATAGTGATCAAAGGAGCTCACTCAGCTGCATTGGTAATGTCGGAAGGCTCATTTTATAGTTCTTCCTTTCATTTACTTGAAAAGGACTTTTAAAGCCCCAAATCAGCACTATTGAATAATATTGAATCAATCAAGTCTTTTTCTTTCTTTTTTTTACTGAGATGTGTGCATAGATTTGTAGAGGTGTTTCAGGGAGCACAATTATTGGCAGTTGCAGAACAGATAGAAACTACAGATAAATAAACAGGTAGATAGGTTGGTAGGTAGGTAAGCAGATAGATACTGTAGATAGATAGACATACACATAGGTCGGTAGCTAGGTAGGCAGGTAGATACTATAGATACGACAGCTAGGTAGATAGACAGACAGACAGGTATAAGTACATAGGTACTAGGTACAGGTGCATCTCAATAAATTAGAATGTCGTGGAAAAGTTCATTTATTTCAGTAATTCAACTCAAATTGTGAAACTTGTGTATTAAATAAATTCAATGCACACAGACTGAAGTAGTTTAAGTCTTTGGTTCTTTTAATTGTGATGATTTTGGCTCACATTTCACAAAAACCCACCAATTCACTATCTCAACTAATTAGAATACTTCATGAGACCAATAAAAAAAACATTTTTAGTGAATTGTTAGCCTTCTGGAAAGTATGATCATTTACTGTACATGTACTCAATACTTGGTTGGGCCTCCTTTTGCATGAATTACTGCATCAGTGCGGCGTGGCATGGAGACAATCAGCCTGTCGCACTGCTCAGGTGTAATGGAAGCCCAGGTTACTTTGATAGCGGCCTTCAGGTCATCTGCATTGTTGGGTCTGGTGTCTCTCTTCTTCTTCTTGACAATACCCCATAGATTCTCTATGGGATTCAGGTCTGGTGAGTTTGCAGGTCAATCAAGCACAGTAACACCATGGTTATTGAACCAGCTTGTGGTGCTTTTGGCAGTGTGGGCAGGTGCCAAGTCCTGCTGGAAAATGAAATCAGCATCTCCATAAAGCTTGTCAGCAGAAGGAAGCATGAAGTGCTCTAAAATTTCCCTGTGTTTTCTGAAGTCCACAGTCAACGCAGCCATCTGCCAGGAAATTTTACTGCAAACTGCAAACTTGCCTGACCTGAACCCCATAGAGAATCTCAATTTGAGTTGAATTACTGAAATAAATGAACTTTTGCACGACATTCTAATTTATTGAGATGCACCTGTAGATACTATAGATAGACAGGTAGGTAGGTAGATACCATAGATAGTTAGATGGAAAGATAGATGAGGCAGACAGCCAGGTAGCTAGCTAGCTAGCTAGATAGATAGATAGATAGATAGAAAGCTAGATAGAGTAGATGCTCAGTTTTGGGGAGTTAAAACTAGTTACATGTAATGGGATTACATAATTTAATTACAAAATGAATGTAACTGTAATCTATTACAGTTACTGAGAAAAAATGTGGAATTAAATTACAGTTATGTTAATGATTATAACGTTTCTGATAAAAGCTAGGATGTGTTGAATAATATTAATTTGTTGAGTTATCTGTTTTTGATATGCACAATGCCTCCTGCCATTTAAACGCCTTTTAGTAAAGTGATGCTATTCTGATGCTTTTGATTGGTTCATTTGTTAGAAATTTAGAAAAGTAATCAAATCCGTAATCAGTTACATTACTTTAATAAAGTAATCGAAGTAGTTACTCCACTTATTAAGTTTTAAATAAGGTAACTTGTAATCTGTTACATTTGCAAAGTAACCTTCTCAACACTGTAGATACTCTAGATACACAGACAGATGGGTAGATGCTGAGATAGATAGATGATAGATCAGAGTTAGAGAGATGAGGTGAGGACACACGGTCCACCTTTAACAAAACTCGCACATCAACTATTCCCTGCAAACAATGTGTGTGTTTTTTCCTGAGAGAATGTGGGCGAATTTAGCAGATGTGTGCTTTGCTTTAGGGAGTGGTGTGTCAGCAAACAGCGAAAACACATTCACTTGTGCTAAAAAATATGAACATGGCCTTTAGCTCTATATTTCTGAACATACAATATACTGGACGTTTCTCCCTGACAAGTCAACATAAATGTACTCCACTGTAGCTGTGTGAACGAATAGCATGTCAGCCATTGTCTCTGCTCTACATTTCTGACAGAACCCCTCTCATAGGAAGTAGCACTGAGGGATAAAACTCAGAGACACCGCAAGAAGGTTTTCCTCAAACTGTAGATTTAATTGGTCTCCTTTGGTCAAAATTACATGCTCATTACTGGTTGCCCCAGAGGGACTGTCCCTGCTTTTGTTATACTTTCGATCCATTACTTCTGAAAAAAAAAAAAAGCTTTTGAAGGACGACATGTTAAAGGGGTCCTATTATGCTCTTTTACAATGTCTTGAATTTGTTTTGGGGGTGTACTAGAACATGCTCTCATGCTTGGTGGTTCGAAAAACGCATTATTTTTTACATAATTGAAATTATTACAATACCTTTCTCTAAATCCTGGCACAAACTTTATTGTTATTTAATTCTAACATTATAACATGAATTGCAGTGAAACTGTGTTATACAGTTGAATTTATTTATACCTTAGTCCAGTGTTTCCCAGGCGGCATATATATGCAAACTCATTCTCTGTTGGAGTGGTAGAGATCAAGTTTTCCCCGGTAACGGCTGTACACAAAGCAGCACTCCCAAAAAAACGCTACTTTATCAGACATTACAGGCAAGATTAAATGAAAATGACATCCAATTTTCTGAAGACAGTCGGTTTCCTTCAGAAATACAGTGATATAAAAACACCCGCACTCAATGTATGGGAAACACTGTAGTCTCATAATTGAAATATAAATTCTGCAGATTACATCATTGTCCAGTATTGTACTGTCAGCAATTTATTATAAAAACGTTTTCATAATTGTAACATACATATTTGCATACATAATTATTCAGGTGCATGTGTAATAACTTGCGAAAACCTGAGGCTACAGCAGCACTTTTTCTTTCTCGTCTGATGCACTCAACCAAGCGTTCTAACCACGGACTTACCTCTCCCCACCCCACAACTATTCGAATGTCCATAGTCGGGAATTATTTTAATGATATTCTAATGGGTCGCTTCGTGATATCACAAAACCCGGAAACCAAACGCTGTAGTCCAAACGAGCCATTCGTTGTAGTTCTTGAAAAGGGATTTAAAAAAAACTAAATATCTCTGTTTGGAGTGAACTTTGAGATTTGTGAGTTTGAAGATCTTTTTTATGCCCAAATATACACACTACACACTGACTAAAAGTGAAAAAGCATAATAGGACCCCTTTAAATTTACATTAAGGTCCATTAAGGTTAACCTAACATCATCAAATTAGTGTTAATCATTGATAGAGAGTGAAAACTTTTTCTTTTTAGCTCAGCTACTGTTTGATGAAGATGATGTATTGAAGGAATATTTTACACAAAAATAAAAATTTGCTGAAAATTTACTCATACTCAGGCCATCCAAGATGTAGAAGATTTTTTTTCTTTATCCAAGGAGATTTGGAGAAAGTTAAAACCACATAACTTGCTCAGCAAATGGATCCTCTGCAGTGAATGGGTGCCGTCAGAATGAGAGTCCAAACAGCTGATCATACACAAACGCTTCATGAGACATTAATTGCTGGATTAGAGCCATGTAGATGCATGTGAATTGATGCATTATTGTGATGTTTCACAATATCAGCTGTTTAGACTCTCATTCTGACGGCACCCATTCACTGCAGAGGATCCATTGGAGAGCAAGTGATGTAATGCTGCATTTCTCCTAATTTCTTCAGATGAAAAAAATCTAAATTTCAACAAATTTTCATTTTTGGACAAACTATTCCTTTAATACTCAGAATGATGGTGAAGCTCTGCCAGGAGCACACTAAACACACTCACAATTTGCAAAAGTCAGATATGCTTTGAATTCTAAGAAACTGGAATGGTTAAACCAATTATTTTAATGCTAATAAAGTTTATTCTCCATAAAGAAGTTACAGTAAGACAACATTCAAGTTACATTCGAGACATCTTGAATTTGATGTCACTATGGTGACTGTGCAAACACCTGGCTTTCAGCATCTGCTCGCTGGGGTACAGTTCTACCTGATCAAGCTGTGATAGAGGTGAGGTTTCCACAGCCTTCCTATACACTTCAAAGAAGCACAGACTCTGAAACAGTCTATGCTGATGAAGGACATCACACCTTGTTCCTGTTCAGCACTTCAATAGAGAATAAGCAGAGGACTTAAAAGCACTAAACGCCTCAATTGTGCGCTAAAACCTGTTCTTTTGCATAAACTATATACTGTATTTAAGATGTTTAAGTGGCATACTTAATCCATAATATTTCACATGCAAAACAGACACTTAAAGTCACATTATTTGTGCCATGGTGGATGCTGGTAAATAGAAACCGACATCCGGTGGAAAACAAAGCACTAGTGTTTAGTTTTTATTTTTCCTAGTACTAAATAATACATTGTGTTATATATCCAAATAGGATGGCCTCATTACCAACAGTAAATTACAGTCTCTCAATACATCATAAACAGTGCGCAGACAATGTTTTCCTGTGTGAAAGTTTTGGCCAGAGGAGGAATTGAATAGCAAGCTTGACTACACAGCACATATTTGCGTTCCTCCGCATGCATCTCAGAGCTCACAGGCCCCCTTCTCGCATGTAACAAAATCAAGTCACTGTGGAGCTCTGGGACTCAGCCCTGCACAATCTTCTGTACTTACATGTATTAAGTCATCGCCTTCCTAATCTTGTTAATATTGTCCTGCGCTTATTATTTTGGGATGTGTTCAACACAATTACGCGTGCAGGGCTTATGTGGACTCTGCGGGGTTGCATCTCACGACTTTGTGCCACCGGGCAGCACAGCTCACTGGAGCAGCGCATGAGTCAGCCCTGTAAATATTTAATAAGAGCTTGGATATTGAGCAGTGGAGCTATTACAAGGGATTCGCTTAGTAGTGCTGTCATCGCTCTTAATATCACTATCACATCCTAGAGATTGTCACCTCTTCAATGCGGCGATGAATCATTCATTTGATACTTGGAGTAAAGGCGCTCTGAGGGATCGTTCTGAGACTTTTTGCAAAGCTGACTGTATGAAAGATATGGATTTGAATGAATCAAAACCGTTGCTATTAACACCTGCCTGAACAGCCTGTTACTCTGACCCAGATGCCTTTGGGAATCGCTGTGCCTAGTGTAGATCCTTTACTGTGCTCATTATTCAAAAAGACAGTAATTGTGATTCACTGTGAACACTGAAAAAAATCATGTTCTTACTCAGTATTTTTGACTTGCTGGCCATTGAAACAGTTCACCAAAAAATGAACATTTGCTGAAAATGTTCAGCAAATTTAAATTTTTAGGACTATTCCATTAAAACAAGATATTTGGATTTAAGAATGACAGAATGACATTAGGTCTGGTTTTCAGAGAAATCTAAAAATACTGAATGAGGTTAATGTTTAGTTTTTATTGGAAAACAAGACTGAAATACTGATTTGTGTGTGTGTGTCTTATGCTATAATTTTGATGGAGCTTTTGTATATTTTGTCCTTGCTTTTGGTGAAGATAATTAATTAGTAAAGCAAAAAAACATTTTGTTTTTAAATTAAACACACATGACCCCTATCATTTAATATTTCATGTGAAGTACACATGCGAATTTCAAGTGAAGTACTTGAAGTACACCAGAAATCTGAGCTATGTTTAAATAAATATTCCCGATCGATAATTAGTGGCACTAAAATGTAAATGTCTTTGTATAATGACCACTAAACTTGATATTTTATTTAAATTTTAGGTACTTTATTTAACTTAACAGTTTTCCTTTTTTATATTGTCATTTATTTCAAAATCTCACAAAACCCTGCAGTTCCATAATCAACCTCTAGGAGCTGTGATCCTTTGTTTGGGAAACCCTTCCTTAGAATATTTTGACAATAAACAGTATTTTCTTATCTGGGCTGCTACAGGCCCGGGACGACATTTTTATAGGTCGACCTTCTACATGCACTCAGAATACAGAATCTTTCTGAATGCAGTAACACGGCACAAGGCAAGCTTCCTCCACAGAGCATGAATCATTTTACTGTAATTGCAAAGGGCAAGGGTGACTATTTCTTCCTCATATATGCAGCGCATGAGAGATCCAGTCCAATCGAAAATCCTCTCCAGTCCGGTACCACTGTTTCTTATTTCATTAGCCGTCATCAAATGTGCATCTGCAAGGCCTTTGTTATTCCCATTACCGCCCCATAAAAAGGCATCAAATTGGCTATTACCCTGACCTAATGAGAAAATGTCTGCTTCATTGGAGGAGCGAAGACATTTATGAAAACGATGGTACCAGAAATGATGATGAGAAATGATGTCTGGCTAACACGCAACCATTCTTTGCCTCCATCAATCAACATTTATCCAACACCCATAGGAATATAATATTCCCTTCTCATGAGGGGACCACCCACTATCATGTCTCCAGTAGATTTGATTAGGCCATGAATGTGAAGTAATGCAGAACTGATGGAGCTTGATGCTCATGGAGATCAAGTAAGACTACAGAGGCAGTGCTAGAAGCCAAAGAGATAATTTCATAATTTCGCATGCATCCTCTCTACTCCAAATCATATCATCTTTGCTTATGGACACTTTTCCACATTCGTGGTCCCCATCCACTTTTACTGTGGGAAAAAAAAAATCAGTTTGGATATTCTGCTAAATATCATCAGTATTTTCATGTCAAAACTTGCTCATCAAGACTGCATGTAAGTAATCAAATATAAAAACAGTAAAACAAACTGTAATATTGTGAAATATTTGTGCGATTTAAAATAGCTGTTTTCTATTGCAATATATTTTAAAATGTAATTTATTCCTGTGATGCTAAGCTGAATTTTCATCAGTCATTACTCCAGTCTTCAGTGTCACATGATCCTTCTGAAATAATTATAATATGCTGATTTGGTGCTTTAAAGCATTTCTTATTATTCTTGAATTATTTTTTCAGGATTCATTGTTTATAAAATAAAAAAAAAATAAAAAAATTGAATTACATATTTATATTTGTAAAATTATAAATGTCTTTTCTGTCACTTTTGACCAATTAAATGCATTCTTGCAAGATTGAGTTAAAAAAACAACCTTAATGCTCCCAACTTTTGAATGGTAGAATAAAAAAATGTAAATAAATAATTAATAGAAAATTTAAATAAATTGAAAATAAATTTACATTTAAATAAAAATAAATAAATTTATTTATGTAGATAAATCTAATTATTAAGAAAATATAAATGTATTTATTAAGAAAATAAATGAAATTTTAACTAGAAGCTTCTTCTAGTTTATCGTGTGCTTGCATGACCTTTATACCAACGGTGAACTCAGTCATTGAAAAACTAACCTCATCAATTACCTATAAGCTCTGACTAATCCCATAATTATTCACTAAACACATATGTCTCATGTACATTGTCAAATGGTATTGTATTTGTAATTGTGTTGCAATTGTGATGACCCTGTTTGTTTTCATTCAGTGACATGACATATGGCCAAGTATGGTTACCCATACTAGGAATTAGTGCTCTGCATTTAACCCATCCTAAGTGCACACACACAGCAGTGAACACACACCCGGAGCAGTGTGCAGCCCTTTATGCTGCGGCACCCGGGGAGCAGTTGGGGGTTCGGTGCCTTGCTCAAGGGCACCTCAGTTGTGGTATTGAAGGTGGAAGAGAAAGCGCTGTACATTCATTCCCACCACCTACAATTCCTGCCGGACCGGAGACTCGAACCTTTGGGTTACGAATCCGACTCTCTAACCATTAGGCCACGACTTCCCTACTTCAGGTGTTTGTAATCGTGTGGGCTGGCACTTAATTGCCTTATGTGCATACATTTCTAGACTACCAGACAAGTTTAAAATATGTCTCAGTTGATGACTCTTTATTGCACTCGTTCATATTTATTACACTAGTAAAAACAGGCAGACGACTGACACAAGAATGAATCATTGGCCCAAAATTGATCTGCGTCACTGGTGTCTCAGCTAGAAATGAATGGCTGCATCAGAGTGCAGACACTATTATCATCACTCAGCCTGCGTTCACTCACACGTGTAGTTAATTAACGCATTGGTTTGCATAGACCGTTAATGTAGATCAAGCTCCTGCTGGTCTTTGGCATGCGTGTCAAAAGAGGGTGAATGTGAGGATGATTGGTGCACTGAATGACTGGGCTCTTGAAATGACTGGGCTCTTGTCAATCACTGATGTGATTTGAAGTGCATTACCCCTCACCTCTCGCTTTCCACTGGAATCTTACCTCTCTGCCGATGCTGTTCATCCTTTCTGTCTGAGCCATTTTCCTGTCCGCCCTCTCAGAACATACTGGTAACAAAATAACAATAGATTTCAGAAACTATTTTGGTCTGCGTTTCCATGGAAACGCTCGGGTGTAAGTTGGGATAGGATTAGGGGGATATTGCCAATGTTTGCTGGCAAATATATATTAGCAGACTAAAAAGCTACATAGCTGGCTGTTGCTTGGAATAGAATTTCTGTGAATACTTGAAACATTCTTTGACATTTGGCAGATTTTATTAGTTTGATTCAATTGTGTTTCTGTAACAGAATAGACTTCTTTGTATTTTTCTTACTTTATCATTTTTTATGAAATATTACATCTTGCATCAGCTTAAAAGTATATATATATATGTACATAGAAAAGGATCTCACAAAATGTTCACCTATCCCAGTTTAAGCTATAAATATTGTTGAAAATAAGACTCAATTATTTTAATAATAATGATGATGATTATTATTATTATTATTATTATTGATGTTGTTACTAATATTACTATTATTAATACTAATATTACTAATGTTGTTGACAATAATAATAGTAGTAGTAGTAGTAGTAATATAGTAATAACAATAAACTTATTCATATATAATTTTGTTGTTGTTGTTATTACTAATGTTGTTGATGATAATATTAAAAACAACAACAACAATACAATTTTCATTTTAGGATTTTTATATTTTAATATTTTACTACATTGCATGTGTGGTTCAGTTTGGTTTTAAATTTTATCTTAAATTTTGAAAAAAGTTTATGCACGGACACACACGTACTGTGCATATTTAGATCTACACACATAGATTTTTGGTTAATGCTACATTCAAATAATATACTGTATATTTTTTAAATTATACTACACAGTTGCAGTATTCCTCAAACAAAATACAGATATAGTGCCAGTTTTACTAAACAGGGCAAATTAGCACAAGAGTGCAATTCCAAATCAGCGCCGATGGGCGTGTACATTTATGCAGGTGACGTAACTAACAATAAACGTAAATTTACTAACAATGTACAAATTAAAGAACACAGACGCAACATCTCATTTACATATCGACCAACGCAATATATCAAGCGCAGCGCAAATTAGCATAGTCGCAAATAAAGAATAAAGAAATAAAGATGCCTCAGTATGTTTAAAAGAACCGGAGGCCAACAAAATGAAGGGTTGCAATAAGTTTTGATAGACCTGGTATTGCGTGATTCCAAGTCATCTTTTATTCCCTGAAGCAAATTAAAAATAACATGGCTTGGCAAAAGATATGTTCGGATAATATGTTCTTCTGGCATTCCAAATAAATTAATATGTGTGGAGCGCTTGTCGGAAGGAGGGACTTTGTAGGAAACTAAGCGTTTGAGAGAGGCGGGGCATAGAGGACCTACAATAATGTACAGTATTTGAAAAATAATGTGTTTTTTGAACATTAAAGCATGTCAACATATTCTGTTACACCAAATACACAAAATAATGATCTTTAAAAAAGCATAATATGACCCCTTTAAGACATGCTTCTTTTGGCTGTTAAATAATGGCGCAAATGCCAGTAATTTGACGAGCGCAAACGTTAGTAAATTGCATTGCGTGATTCATTTGAATACTCTCCTCCCAGAAATTTTGCATCTGAAAGGGAAACTCCTACAAATGCATATTCAGTAACTAACTTCAATAAGTGAATAAATGTATCCACGCCTTTTCAGTGCTAATTCTGCACTGCGCGTCTTTAGTAAATCCTAACAGTGCTATTTTAACACCAAAAGACGGTTTGTGCTGGAGCAAGCTGTTAGTAAAACTGGCTCATAATTCAAGATCAGATGCAGATGCAGATATATATGAAGTCAGATGCAGTCAGAGTTCAGATGCAAAAGCCTCTAAGTGCCATCTGAAATTTGTGTCATATTTATATATTAAGTTAAACAGGTAAATACATTATTTTTGTATATTTACATCAAATGTACAGATATTAATATGATTTAACAATTGTAGCATCTCGACCAATCTGACACACTAATTTTTATTTGATTTAACAAATCAATTATTCATTAGATTAACAAATCGTCACAGTCCCCTCACTCAATAAACTGGATGCCAGGATTTCTGCAAAACACCAGGCCCCCTGGTCCCCATGACAACTAATCATGATATCACTGGTTTTATGACCCCCCAGGAATGTGAGTAGAATAACCCACTCATTGTCCCCATAGGAAAGGCACAGTAGAAATGGACTATGCTCTAATTAATTATGGTTAATTATTCATATTTCCCATGAGCTGATTCGTTACACAATACTTAATAAATTCCATAAACCCCTATTTGATATAACTGGACTTTGTTATTGCCAAAATCAAATGTATTTAGCTGTCATGATGCCAAAGAGACTTGATTCCTGTTCTTTAATCAATACTGAGGCCCTCAGCTAAATGAGACACTTAGGCTCATGAATGAGCAAGTGTATTTGGGTCCTTATTGGAATCAATAAACAGTAAAAAAAAAAAAAACTATTATTAACAGACAGAAGAAGTTCTAATCATCTTTTGTTATTATACATAAAAGTTAATTGTTAAACGCTTGTGTCAAAGGCAGCTAATCATAGTATGCTAATAGAATTACAGTATAAACATTATTGAATATTTTTTGAACCTCAGGTTCTTCAACCCTGTGTTATTTTAGCTCTCACTGTAGACCGCACAGAAGTGAAATATTCAGAAATTGACATTTCCAAATATCACCAGCAACTGAACATGTTTTTGTTTGACTTCTTTTTCTCTCTAGCCTAAGTAATGAAGCGCAGTAAGGCAAAATAAACTCATTGCTTACCAATGCAATTCTGTGCTCTAGCCTATCATTTTAATAACTGACGTACTCCACGTTATTACGTGACCCTCTGTAATACTCGATTCTGATTGGTTAATCGAGATGTTCTGCAGTAAAATATCACATATCCCTCATATCGCTCCATTGTATTTTTTCTCACAAATTTAAATCATTTTAAGCTTGAATAAATATTCAGTGTCTGTCTGTTTGTTTATTTATTTATTCACTGTATGATTTTATAAATATTTTATACAGATTATTTGACCTATTTTACCTTACATTTATAATATATATATATAATTTTAATTGACATAAGGAGCTGTGTAATTTTATATTATATTTATCTATAATATGTAATTACAGGTCCAAAATAGAACAAATCAGGTTTTATGACAAGAAGAGCTTCATTAAACTATGTACATACTGTTAAGAGAATGTACCATTAAGACATGACTTTCCTACTTTACTCGCTAGGTTCTGTCCATCTGTCCTAAGGACATGCGTGCAGACATCTGTGTGCACCTCAACAGCCAGGTGTTCAACGAGCACCCTGCCTTCCGGCTGGCCAGTGACGGCTGTCTGCGCTCTTTGGCGGTGGAGTTCCAGACCACACACTGCGCTCCAGGAGATCTCATCTTCCACGCAGGGGAGAGCGTGGACACTCTTTGCTTTGTGGTTTCTGGATCGCTGGAGGTCATTCAGGATGATGAGGTTATTGCCATTTTAGGTGAGTTAAATAATTCTTTCCACACTAAAAAAATACAAGCGAGACCACAGGGGTTAGTTGTCACATAGGGAAGTCATCACAAGGGCTATATTATTTTATAGCAAGTTACTATAAGATTTTGTGATATAAAAAAATCTTTTTTTTGTGCTAAAAATCCAAATACAGAAATGTATGTTGATTTGAAACACCTAGCTTAAACAGCTAATTCGGCCTACTAAACTAAAATTGGGTAAACAAGTGAACACAGTAAAACCACACTACCATACATTAACACTAAATTAACTAGACTCTGCTAGATCTACTAGAAATTTGATTTTAACTGGAAGTTTGAACTATATTCACACACATTCTGTATGTTGCCTTTATTAATAATAATAATAATAATAATAATAATAATTTATTAATTCATTCAATTATTCATTATTTTTTCTTTTTTTTCATGAGAATGTGAGGACTCTCTAGAAAATTAGATGTTGTATCTCAGTCTATCTTGGCTAAAAATTCCTGGAGACCAGAACAATGGTTTGATTTTAACTTTTAGATTTTTGTTGTCATTTGTCTTTCACTTTTTCACTTAATGAGCAGTGTTATTTTAGTATTATCTATGCACTAATATATCATTATTAATATTAGTTTGTTACTATATTTTCATTTTTCATTCTAATTCTAATTTTAATTTAGTAATTTTAGTAATATGCATTTTAATTTTAATTTCTTTTTTTATTTTTCTTCATCTTTAATTTTTTTCAGCTTTAGTCATTTTTAGTACTTAAACTAATTTTAATTCATTGCCAAGAAAATATTTCAAATGTTCATTTACAATTTTAAGTTTCTAAGCTTTTCATTTCCTTTTATTTTAACTTTATGTCAGTCAATGAAAATTATTTCTAATAGTCTTAGTTTGAATTAATAGCAAGACCGGCAAAGTTGCCATTGTGACAACTGCCTCTCTCATCTTTTTAAGTGGGAGAACTTGCACAATTGGTGGCTGACTAAATACTTTTTTTCCCCACTGTATGTGCCTGTACAAAAATTAACTTTCAAAAATACTCGAGAAATATTCACTGGCATGAAACATGTGACAGTATCCAAAATATTCCGTTTTTAAGCAGCCTGAATATTCTTAAACAAATACAGAACCCTGTTTTATTTCAATATATACTTTGCTACTGCTGTTAATATTTTCTGCACAACATCCCGCATTCTCATTAAACTCAAGAAAGCCCAATGCTGCACAATTAGCCAGTTTGTACTACAGTAATACTTCAGAGCTCTGCAGGTTTTTCCTGAGGGCACACACTGCAGCTCCAAAACATATCAAGCTTTGGATAAGTGAAGAAAAAAACAAACCTATAAAGGGCACAATACTAATGCAGTGGATCCTAAAAGATGGTTTTCACACAGGATCTTGCAAAGTGAACTTGCTAGCGTTCATTCTCCGAAGTAACATAAAAGCCCACAGTCTGCTCCTTGCGTTATATGTGGCATTTGTTACTCTGTCCACACCGTCTCCTTATCCTGCAGTAATGGAACTGTGGGGACTGATTCTCCGTTCATTGATTGTTGAGTCTTTTGTTTCACAGGGATGTGCACTGATAGTTCACACAGTCTCCAGTGCAGCCAGTGCTCTAACAATGACCAGATTTGTTGTCAAGAGAAAAAGGCATTTTTTTAAGCATGCAAACTGCTTTTATAAAAGATGAGTAAGTCCTGGCTCGTAAACCTCTTATTAAAAATGGACAAAACAATAACTATCCTGACATTGTTGATCTGTCCAATTGTGTACAGCTTTATTTTTTTCATAAATTCTCTGAAACAAAAGGACAGTTACTACCTCCTTATTTAACTCTGAGCCTGGAACCAATTCCACTATGAACAATAAAAACAAGACAACGATTTAGTTTTGATGAACACGTGCACATACAGGCACGTTTTAAGACTTTTTTCTCTCTTTGAATCGACTATTTCTTGATCTCTTCATCTCTCGAGTACCGCTGATGTACCGCTGCCACAAGAATGTGACGTGCCCTTCACTGACTTGTGTGTAACTGCAAACGACATGACATTAGACCTTATGAGACACTGTAGAGAGGAAGTTAACGTCTCTTCTCTTTAATGGGGATTTGGATCAGATGCTCTTTTGCTTTAATGATTATGAAATTAAATAAGATGCGAACGCTGTGAGTTAATTAGCCCCAAGGCGTTTACTTGAACCCACCAGACTAAACCTGCTGGGCTCCTAATGATGCCCCTCATCAAAAGCACTGAACACTGGGTACTTTGTATAGATACTCTCCTGAGTGTGGTGTGTGAACTTAGAAGATACTGTACCTATGTCATACTGTAGTTAGATCTATGGAAGCTTGTTTCTGCCACGGGATTAAAAAAATACAAAAGGTAATTGGGTCTTTTTATCCCACAATTCTGAACTGTAGGATATAAACTATTCATTTTGAGATACAAAACATTTGAGATACATTTTTCCCCCCACAATTCTGAGTTTATGTTTCACAGAATTCTGAGTTTACATAATTCTGTTCTGTTGTTTTTGCTATGGAATAAAACATTTTCATTTTCTTGTAATTGTGAGTTAGCATCTTGCAATTCAGATTTTTTTTTTTATAAAATTGCAGTTCTGAGTATATCTCACAATTTAGATTTTATATCTCGCAGTTCAGAGGAAAAAAAGCCCCAACTGTGAGATAAAATTCGCAATTACCTTTTTATTTTATTTTTATCCCGTGGAAAAAACAAGCTTCCATGAAGATCAAATCTGTATTTTTGTATTTTTGTACTGTCAGAGTACAAAAATGAAAAACATCAACTATCAATATTTATCGTGGCAGTAAAAAGTATATGAACCTTTAACTTGCATTTGTGCAGAGATTACTCATAAAATGTGATCTGATCACAACACCAGACAAACAGGCTGCTTAAACAAATAACAGAAAAATTAAATGTTTTCATGTCTTAATTGAACACATAGGGCTGGACGATATGGCCAAAATTTATATCACGATATATTTCTTAATTTTGGCCGATACGATATAATTCCGATATCGATATGACCACTATTTATCTGAAATAGAAATCTTTTGTAACATTATAAATGCCTTTATCATCACTTTTTATCAATTTTAAGCATCCTTGCTAAATAAAAGTATTAATTTCTATAATTTCTTTCCCAAAAAAAATAATAAAAATTATACTGAATGGAATCGTGTATAATGTTACAAAAGCTTTTTATTTCAGATAAATGCTGATCTTTGGATCTTTCTATTCATCAAAGAATCCTGAAAAAAAGTACTCAACTGTTTTAAATATTGATAATCAGCAAATCAGCATATTAGAATGATTTCTGAAGGATCATGTGACACTAAAGACTGGAGTAATGATGCTGAAAATTTTGCTATGTATGATCACAGGAATAAATTACATTTTAAAATCTATTCAAATAGAAAGCAATTTAAATAGTAAAAATATTTCAAAATTTTACTGTTTTTGCTGTACTTTGGATCAAATAAATGCAGCCTTGATGAGCAGAAGAGAATTCTTAAAAAAAAAAAACATAAAAAATCTTACCGTTCAAAAACTTTTTACTGGTGGTGTTGGCTGATTATTCTTATAGATTGAAACAAATGTGCTTCAGCCAGAAAAAAGGATATGAAACGTGCTCTGAGTCGCTGCAGAAAACAAAAAAATTGAACAACAACAAAAACTTGGAAATGTTGCTGGAGACAGGCTTATTGAAAATGCAAACTCATTCTCTGCCAGCAGGAGGCGCATTTAGAGTGATAAAACTAGCTGTTTCCCCGGTAACGGCTGTAATCAAAGCAGCTCTGCTCATGAACACTTCTTTATCAGATCAAGTGAAAATGCCATCGAAACTTTTCTGAAGACAGTCGGTTCCCTTCAGAGATACATTCATATAAAACCGTGTTATGTTGCCGTGTTATGATTTTGAAACGTGCAGTGCTCATGTTTATTCAGCGAAGTCAAACGCCACAAATAAATCAATGTATGGCAAACACTGGTAATGTATATCGAAATATCGGAAATGTGTTTAAAAATCATATCCCCGTTATTGAAAAAAATTATATTGCGATACATATTGATATTGAATTATTGTCCAGCCCTATGAACACATCGTGTAAACATTCACAGTGCATGGTGGGAAAAGCATGTGAATAAAAGTATTAATTTAAGTTTTAAAATCCAGGCAAATCCAAAGGGTTTGCATTCTTTTTTCCTGCAACTTTATTTCTGATGTGGTTTCAAACTACGCTCCCTGTCTGCTGTCCCAGGTAAGGGTGATGTGTTTGGTGATGTGTTCTGGAAGGAATCCACACTGGCTCATGCCTGCGCTAACGTGAGGGCTCTGACATACTGCGACCTGCATGTCATCCGGAGGGACGCGTTACTCAAAGTGCTGGAGTTCTACACGGCCTTCGCCAACTCCTTCTCCCGAAACCTCATCCTCACCTGCAACCTCCGCAAGCGGGTAAGCGCTACTTACATGTTATCACCAAACATCACATTCTAATGGCAACAGACTTTTGCTGAATCTCTTCTAAAAAGCCTTGGAGAATAGAACTCAAACATGATCGCCCACTTTTTCTCAAGTCTTGGTTCGAGAAGGCTTTTTTCCTGCATTAGCATTTAAAAATCTAGACTTTAGAAAACCTGAATAAAACCAACTAGCTCTACGGTGAGTTACATGAAGATAATCTTCGATTTGAAGCAAAAAAGTACAGTAGACAAAAACCAGATACAAAGAAAAAAGACAAGACTGTTTACTGCTTTGAGTGAAATAAACAATTTTGTTATTATTCTTTTTATACTTCTTTTTCTTTTGCCATATCAGTCAGATTTTTTGTTTTAGAGATTCAAGCACATCCTGGTGCACTTTGACCTGAATGTGTGTTGTGAAGTCCTGCTGTGTGCTGTGTTGGCATGAGAACAGAGCTCTGTTGTGGCTTTCAGACCTGACCTCACATTCCTTAAATACATAAATGATTCATTCTGACAGACCGCCCATGGAGAACTTTGGGTCTCTTGACAAAAGAAAGACCCTGTGCACTCAAAACACAATTAGAAGACCTCAGCTGTGCACTTTACTGCCATTGAGTTACATAATTGGTGAGCATTGTGTAAAACTATATTTAGATGCAAAAATGTCCTCTCTTGCTGTATCTCATCTATATTATTGAGGAAACGATGCACTGAAATTAGGTGTGTTATTAAATAAGGAGGGAAGGGAGATCCTTCTTGTATGCCTTCAAGTAAACAAAATAAATTACTAAATTATTTCATAGAACTGCTGGACTTCTTGGACACAGGCAGGAATCAGTGAGCCATGATATTAATTTATTTCCTCTGGCCACAGCAAAAAAGGACCTGTCTAATGAGAGGATATTTTGCTAAGGGCACAAATTAATTGATTTAAAGGTTTATGGTTCTTCAAGGTCTCTGAGTAACTTTGAGTTCATGAATTTTGCATGCAGTTGATTTGTAGAGCTTGGGATATGTCTTTCATTAGTAGACTACATGCTTTCACTCCTAATGAAAAATTCTTGTTACATTGTGGTTTTTAATGTACATACAGTGATTTTACTGTTGATTATTATTTGAATATGCTATCTTAGACTTTAGATCCATTGTTTATATTAGACTTAAGAACCATCATTTAGAGTGACCAGGCTGAGGTGAAAATAGTGTGAAGTGTTTTAAGGGCAGACTTCTTTGTCGGTGGAGTGACAGAGGCTGCCCCATCGCCCCGCTGTGCTCAGTCGACTGGGTAATGCTGCTGATGGGCCGGCTATACTGAGGAGAAATGGCCCCCCGCAGCACACACTCTGAATAAAGCATGAGTCAAATCAGCAGGAATATACACACACACACACACACACACACTAACTAACACACACCACACACATTTATCATGCATGATAATAAGAAGAAGTGTGGCCTCCTACTAATATTATTATGTTATTGTCATCTCATCTTCACCCTACACACAACATGACAAATGTTGGTCACGTTGTGTTGGTGTTGGTCAGAAATTTAAATTTGTAATTATAGCATGTGAAATATATAATATACAATCAATATGTAATTACTGGACTATTTAATGATATTTGAATAATATTAATATATTCATATTAATTCATCAGAAGTCCCTTATGCTCACCAAAGCTGCATTTATATAATCAAAAATACAGAAAAATGAATAATAATATTGTGAAATATTATTATTAGAATTTTAAATAACTGTTTTTATTATTAATTTTAATATATTTTAAAATGCAATTTATTTCTGTGATGGCAAATCTGAATTTTCAGCAACCATGACTTCAGTCTTCAGTGTCACATGATCCTTCAGAATTCAAGAAAAAAAAAATTATTAACATTTATTATTCAATTTTATTATAAATTTTTTTGGATGAGTAGAAAAGTAAAAAAAAAAAAAAAAAAAACATTTATTTGAAATAGAAGTGTTTTGTAAAATGTCTTTACTGTCACTTTGGATCAAGTTTAATGCATCCTTGCTGAATAAAGTGATTAATTACTTCTTCAAAAAGATACAAAATCTTATTCACCCTAAAAATCCTGGATTTTTTTTTTTTACTGCGCTCATCACAATGCATTCTGGGAATGGGTGAAAGATATTTGTGATGATGCCTTAGAATTTGGCTAAAAAGAGGTGTTTTAGGAGGCGGCATTATTATAAAAATAAAAGATTCACAGCCCAAGTTCTCACACTTTCTTTAATGGCTTCTTCAGCTGTCCTTCAGACTCCCTCATTATCGCTTATCTCTGCTGGTCAATGTCTGAATGCCTCACTGAGGTCCTGATCGTAAGGAAAAAAGCTCAGTGAAAGCCCTGTAAATATCTCTGAAGCACAAGTCACTCTAGAGCCGCAGAGCCCCAGGCCTTTGGTCACTAGTGTGTTGGTGAGTGAATTTGTCCCAACGTGATCTCATGATAATTCGTATGTATTTTACGTAAAATGTGGTTCTATAAAACGTACATTTACTTACGTATTTTCAGCATTTTAACGTACAAAATTGACGTATTGACGACACCTAAAAATTAATCCTCATGAATATTGAAATCGCGGCATTAATTTTATTTTTTAGTTGTCATATGAATTACCTTGTTTTCAATTGCATTATTAAATTGTTTACTCATTTACTTATGAAATTATAACATATCGTTTTGTTGTGTGATTTCTGCTACCAGCTCGTTTCCAAGAATATGCCTACATAATGTTAAACACGACTTCACTTTAAACCTTAAAATAAATAACATTTCTGCAATCGTTTAACCTTTACTTGTCATGTAATGTTTACTTTGATTGCCATGGGCCACAAAAGGCGTTTTCTCCAACATGCTGTGACTAACAATAGAACTATAAAATATGCCAAAATTTAGGTTTGGGGGCAGGTTAAGGGGTCTAAAAATCTAAATCGCTTATTGATAAAATGATAAAAATACATTGATACGAATATCTTAATGATATAAAAGATACGTAAATATTTTTACGTTTTTTTAGCTAAAAATACGTAGTAATTTGTACGTTTTAAATGTTGAAATACGTCTAAATTGTACATTTTAGCATGAATAAAAACATACAAAAGTGTACGTTTTGTGCTTGTAAATGTTACGTATAAATACCTACGTATAAACATGAGACCAGGCTGATTTTTCCACAGCTTTACATTCAGTCATGGATTAGCTGTGCGGTGTGCTTTGAAAACTTCCTGTGAACTCTCTTTTTTAGTTAAAGTAACTCATGTGGTTCATGATGGTCAGAGTAGATCACATTAAGCTTTATGGAATTGATGAGCTTTGATGGTTTGACATTAACAGACATTGTTTGGCAGTTTTAAAGGAAAGGTCTGAGTTTATCTATCCCGTTTCGAGGCCACATGTTCAGTAGACGATCCCTTTGCTAGATCAGCTGACAATGCAAGCCAATCTCAAACGAATGCTCCACCATTACCCGCTAGGCTCACAACTCTGTCTTTGGCTGCTGATTAGTGTCAGATCTGAGCCTTTTTTTTTTGCCCGAGCTGATTCATCTAGGCAGCAAACGTAAAGAGGAAGCAGAATCCTCCACACCTGCCACGCTTTCCTCCTAACAAGATTTACAAGGCCTTTGGAAAGCTGCAAACCCCTGCCAATAAGGTGGGCGAAGCAACTTTATCATCCCCTCCATTACCAGGCCAGGCAGAGAGATGCTCTCTCAGCAACAAGAGTAAGATTCATACAGAAATCATCAGAACACAGTGTGTCCACACAGAAAATAAGCCATGCTTAATAGAACAGCTCACTTGTTTGGTGCATTGACCAGCAGTGTTCCACAGTGAATCCTTTTAAGAATTTTTCATTCATGGATCTTTTACGTCCATTTTTAACGCCTTGCAAACATGAACGTTTGGTTTTCTGTGATACACTCTACATTGTTGTTGCAAATTCTGAGGATTTGTCACCAAGGTAATGTTGTCTAGCTGGATGACATGGATAGGGTTTTGTCAAATTTGCAAAAATTACGCACTAGTCTTGGAAGCATTAGTATGAATGTGTATGTACTGTACTATTCAAAAGTTTGGGATTAAAATTCTTTAAAAGTGACAGTAAAGACTTTTGCATTGTTAGAAAAGATTTTTAACGCTGATCTTTTGAACTTTCGATTCATCAAAGAATCAGCATAGTTAAAAATGTTTCTTGAGTAGAAAATCAGCATAGAATGATTTCTGAAGGATCATGTGACACTGAAGACAAGAATAATAAATGCAGATAAAACTTAAAAAAAAAAAATCTTACCAACAACCCCAAATAAATGTTACTGTGGGAGTATGTATATAGTGACATGCTGAACTCTAAAAAAAACTATTACTAAGTGCATTTTATGCCTTTTTCAAAGGCAAGCAGTATAGTAAGGGCATATATGAGAAAACTGCTGTTAGGGTGCAGTCTGGTTGTAGGTTGTGTGCATGTCTGACTGTGTGCATACATGGGTATCTAAAAACGTGACACAGAGAATATTCAAGTATTAGCTCATTTTGAGAGATTTTGTGTAAGAAAAGTGGTCAGTTGTATCCCAAAGGAGGCAATACACATTTTTTCCATTTGTATTTGGTAAATAATTAATAGAAACAATTACAGCTGCTCCGTCTCATTGCCAGAAGGCAGTATTGAGGTATCTGTACAAATTCTTCCTGGAATCTGGGCAGGACACGTTCAGAAATTGTATGTAAATACCGGTAATGAGACTGGCTGATCTTGTGCTGCAGGCTGTTTCAGTTCTTAAATCTTTGTTGATAAGTTTGAAAAGCAAAGCAAGTAGATCACTATAATATTTTCTGTGGCCACTGTGGACATTATCGATAAAAATAGTAACTCTAATGGGCCATATGCCTTCTCTTACAGAATTACTTCAGGGATACATCTAAACTTCAAACGCAATATCTCAGTGTACCAAAATTACTTCAGAAGTATCCATGAAGCTACATTTGTCCTGATCTCAAGTCTATATTACGTTCTTTAAACTTTGTGGAGACATTAAATAAATTTAATAATCCTGAAAATTAAGGTACATACAGTAGATGATATCTGAAACTTGATATAGTGAACATGAAAAGCAGTGGAAAAGTTATTTTCACTTTAGAAATTAACCATAAATGTGAAATATTAACCATCAAACTCACACTTCAAATGAGAGGAATATAATACCTCATTTTAGACAACTCTTTGCTGATTTTCTTCTTTGTTAGTGTCTTGAGACACTGACTTTTTTTGTTCCACTTGATTGTCATTAAATCTGTGCTGATCCGGAAATGAACCTTTTAGACTAGTTGAGGTTGGCTGGCAGGTCTGTGGGCAGAGACATGGATTGATTAAATGCAGCTTTTTGGCTCCAAGAGCAAAGGCCAAGATAGGTATTGATCCCCAAACAGAGACTCTAATTTTATGGCTTGCAAAATGACTTCGGCTCTCTGTAGCCGATGTATTCTTGACAGGAAGCATTATAGGTGAGTGAAGAGAGGCACTTGAATGTCTGAATGCAGAAAAATGAACGTGATCGTCTAAAAGGGACTATCATAGTCCTGACTTTGAAGTAGTGGGCAATAATCTGCTGATTGGCCGGCCGTGATTGGAAAGTGCTGAGCTGGGCGTTCCCAGGCTGGTGATTCCTCAGCATTGGGATGGGGGGGGGGGGGGGACACTGTCTCTGGCAGAACTTTAGCATCTCGCTATACTTAAAGTAGCAAAGCGGAGGAGTGTTGAATGGGAGGGGGGCTGCAAAGGAAGGATAAACACTTTTTTTTTTCACACACACTTTAAATGCCTGCCAGATCCCATTAATCTACACTGTTGGATTTTGCTGTGTTTGGAAGACTCAGTGCACTTTTGTTTCAATTCACTGTGCTTTTTGCCTTTACACCTATTTGCATTGCAGAAAATCATCTGAATCTTTCAAAAGTCAGGGACACATTTCAAATCTCATACAGTTGTTTTACACCCAAACATACAGTATCTACTATAGCAATGCCAACCATAAAAACAACTACCCTTGTGGGTCTCAGTCTTCACAGTTTATTTGCCCCTTTATTTCTACGCAATGTATGGCTTATGTTCAACCCTTACACAATAATAGACTTTTTGTGTTTGTTGTGCTTAAAGCAGAAGTGCTCAGTCTAAAATTTATTTCCATGCCTGCTTTAACACCAACAAAGGCGTGTTAGAAATACATGACTGCCTACATTTCTGCAAAACTGAAAAAAACTTACCTATACACACATTTCAGTTTCCATGTAAAATGAACATTACGGGCAATAAAAACTGTTTTTGCTCCTTTTCACACAAATTATGGTTATGATATTGATACAGGAATCAAAAGAGCTCAAAGCCGTGTATAAGGAAGCTAAAACAGCATGGTTGTTTCAGCAAATGAGTTTTCATCTCACGTTTGCTTTTGTTAACATTGTCAGTTAGGTTTAGGTTTTAGTGTGGGTGGTATGTTAATTTTAAATGCAATAGAGAACATTTCATTTCTGAACTGCCGTGATACGTACAACATAAAACGCTGCCAAAGTCACGTTTTGCAGAATATTAAACATGCTATTTAGTGCCAGACACTGGATAGTTCACTTTTAAAATGGCGTTAAACCTGTTACAAGCAATGAAATATCAATATTTTAATAAACCCACATCTGCAATGGAGAAAAATTATAGCGTCTCTTATGGATGTGTCGTTGGCAAAGTGCAGCAAAATGTACCTTATGCAAGGTATTTCAGGTTTTGCAATAATGATGGCAGAATCACACATTTCCAATGAGCCTGGGTCATCTAACACAGATTCCTGTAATTTTCAAGTGAGCCTGAATACATCCTTTGTGTTTGATTGAGCTGGAGGGATACCTCTGCATGAGTAAGCATATACAAACAAAAATAAGCTTAAGTCCCAAATGCATCTTGGTTATTAGACTTTCAATCATCTTTTTTTCTAATCAAGACCAGTGGAGTATTGAAGTATTGCTCATTGTAAATGAGCTTTTTCTGTTTTGTTTTGTTTTATATATATTGACATTTCAGTGGGACTGTTCAGAAAATTTAACTAAATGAGAACCAGAATCAGCAAGTTACCATGTTAGGGCTTTACACCACTTTCCAAGGCTTGCATCCCAGTCCACAGATACTTAATTTATCTTCAGCTGCAAATGTAGTTTCATCAGTTTCTAACAAAACTAAAGCTTCAACAGCTGTACGAAAGGCCACAGAGACTCGAAGACTTTCAACAGCTGCTGTTACTACACCTCAGCGGGGCTAATGTGAGTAATTTGAATAATTTCAAACCAGGCACAGAAATAAACCTTGTGAGTTGATTATCATATAATATACAAAAATTGATCTCTGCACCTGGGTATAATATGACTCGTAACCTTTTCAAACCATGACACAATATCAAAGGTGAATGTTTTTATGCTTCTCAAGAAAAACTATAAGTGTCAGCAGTCATGCTGTGCATTTGACTTTGATTAATTTTCCAATGCTGGTTGTGCTTATTGCTTAACATAGAATGATAAACACCAAATCAGTGCAGGATAATTCGGCTACATATGAAATATGAATTTCTCTTACAGTACATCCACAAACACACACTTTATACAATTTATCACTTTTTTTCTTGAATTGGAATACCCACAGGTTTAAACACGGGTTTAATTAAAAAAGGTGTGTTAAACTGTGCAAAGACTTTTAGAACTTGAGTTCTGTGCCTGGCTTTTGAAGTGGTTTTATGAATTTATATTTTTAATCAAGAACAGCCTTACTTCAATTTATTTATTTATTTTTTGGTAGCTTAATCTTCAATAACCAATTTAAATAAAAGTAAATAATGTAAATCTAATCAGTAGGCAAAAAGAGGATTTATTTATCTTGTTTATCTTAATGCATTTCAGTACTGTATATTTTTTTGAAAAGGAAGAGGCATTCATAAAACCTGAATGAGAAGAAAGAAATGGATTTTTGTATGTTAAGGCCTTTTTCTCATAATCCACCTCATCCCCAGGGATACATCGGGCGGTGTAACTGTCACCGTTCCCACTGTCTGCATGTCACTCAGTCACTGTCAGGGCATGTTATGTTCCATGTGGCTCTTGTCATGAGTGATGAAAGTGTTGTCTCATTCCTTTCATGTATTTATCAAAGTCAGGCAACGTCCAAGGGAAATAAACAAGACTGTGAGAATGTATTCTTTTGGAAAATGGGCCTTTTTTCTTGTTTAACTAAATGTATCTATTAAAGAAACAGGTATTTGAGAGTTTAACTTAACAGACAGCATTGCCTGGATTATTCCTCAGATACAATACATATCGCATGAGAACCAGTTGGTACTCTGGCTAATGAGAGAGAGCATCTTTGACTGTCTGTACAAATGAGTCACGTGATTAATGTCTCAAATTTACTTGAACTGTTTTTTCAAAAAAAGAAACTTAAAAAATTCAAAACCCAAATACTCACTTGATCTCATAAGTTTACATATATATCCTTGACATTTACTTAATTTATAATGAAAAAATACCATCCTACCATGTATATGTAGCAGAATGTATTAAGCATACTTGAAGGTGCGTTAAATAGGAAAAATGATAAAGAAAAAACACTCTTAGTCTCAGAGCTGGACTCTGTTGTTTGTTTGATTAAACGCTGTTATGAGTGTCTTACTGTATTTCCCAGTGCACACATTTTAGGCATATACTGTAAATGAGTAATTGTACCTTAAGTTGGACAACTCTTGAGAGCATTTCCTAAATAGTTAGGCTAAATAATTGCTTTGTTCAAAAGTATTGCACATCAAGTTAACTAAACATTGTTTAATAGTACTCTAGCTACCCTTTATTTATGTCACAATGCTTCTGAAGCAAAGCAACCAAAACTAATATACTTGTAAAAAGTCTCAATTCCTCTCTACAGAGAGGTTTATTAATATGCTCACTTTGTTATTTAATCTTTTTGGTAATCTTGGCCTAAACAGCTTGGTCAGGTGCTTTAATTTGAAATCAGGGGAAGTGAGATAAAGCACATTTTCTAGTTCCAGTAAATCATTCATGTTTAGGGTGACCATACGCGCCATTTTCCCCGGACGCGTCCTTGCCAGGATTTATTTTGGCTTTGTTTTTTCCTGTTTTCATGTTTTCAGGTAATGATCGAAAAGTAGTTTGACCAGTAACATGCAGGCATTGTACATAATGGACCAATCATGGTGTGTATGAGAAGGTGGGATCTACGGTCAAAGCGATGCAATTATGCGTACATAGGATGTGTGTTCGACTTAAAAGCAGCGCGGCTCAGATCGATCAGTGTTTGACATCAAAGTACCTCGAGAGCATTTTGAAAGCATTAGGAACCGTCTGTATGGTATTTTGATGTCATACACTGATCGGTCTGCACACGCAAACAAAGCCAAAACCCAGATATTTTAGGCAATATAGAAATCCTGGCCAGGACGCGTCCGGGAAAAATGGCACGTATGGTCACCCTATTCATGTTGCCTTTTTTTCCTCCGTAACCACGTGGCCTGGTTTCTGAGCTCATGCATCTGCTCTACTTCTGTCTCAATCAACCACACATGGTGTTAAATGTTGGTGTTTATGTGTTACACTGACAATTTCTTCCAGTAAACTTAACCACACTGACACCTCTTGTGATAATGTTGTTCAAAGGGATAGTCCACCCAAAAAATTGAAGTTGTAATACTTTATCATTAATTTGAGTTTCTGTCCAGGAGTGAACTCAAGGCTGTGTTTAAAAAAAAAACAAGACTGACCCGGCATGCCTGTGCAATTATTCCAATTATACAATCCATCTTTGTTGGAAGAGGAAAAAAGTCTCTTCACACAGGTGAAGAATGTTAGAATAATAACGCTTGCTCGAGAGAGTGTAAATGAAATATTGGATTCTTCATTAAAATTCCCCATGGATGCTAACAGATCATTATAAATCCCTAATCAGTTTTCCTCCGCAGCAGAGATGCAGGCTGTTGACACATGTTTTTTCTTTCTGTCTCTTCTTTTATTCAGCAGATAGCTTGAGTGTTGTGATAATTGTCATTATCCAATAAGAGGCTGCACAAAGGAAATAATTAAACAGCGTGCATAGCTGAGGCCAAAGAGTAAATTCTTTATTTTCGGGCATAATGGCACTTCACTTAATTCACAGCTTCTTTTTTTTATTCCAAGGGCACATAACATTGCATCCATATATTATACACATCACTGACACTGCATTTTAACATTCATATACAGTATGTAATGGTGTTTCATGGTAGACAGAGATTACGGTACTATATTAAGCAGCCTTACTGTATCCTTTACCCTCTGAAGGATGTGGGTTGTTTTAAGTGTTTGCTCAGATACATGTATGGCTGTTTAAATTAGGGATGCATTATATATTGGTTAATGGCAATATTAATAATATTTTAATTTACTGCAATCAGTTGATATTGAATATTTAATTGTTTATTCTCATTTTCTTGTTTTTAAATTGAGATTGCCTTCATTGTCATCTAACACTTATTTATTTAAAGTTGATCTTTAAAAACTCTAATTGAATAACATTGTTAAATCAATGTGATCTTTAGCAAATCTCAAAATGAATATATTTTCCATAATGCGCATTATAATGTTGTAGTTAGAATTTTTTTTATGTTGATTTTAGTTTTTAGACAAAATAGCATTGATATACAGTATGATATTTACCATTTATGAGTTATGTCATAACAAAAAAAATAATTAACAGCTCATTAGTATTGGCCAGAATTTAAATACTGTATCAGTGAAACCCTAATTTGAACTGTTCTGAATAGTGACAAAATAGAAGTACAGAATGCAAATTTAATGCCACAACTGTTAATAGCAGTTATATGATGACTATTATTTCTAACAAGTATTTTTAGAACCATTTCCTGTCACTTCCCAAACATAATTAGCGTCCATCACTGCACACACCTTAGTTTCTTTTGTTGCATTCTCACTCTGCACCCTAGAGCTTATTTTGTATTTGGCTACACATTGTTCCTAGCCCACTCTCTCTTTTTCTTTCTAGTTGACTCCGTCACTTCCATCTCATTCTGCTCGTATTAAGCGACATTTAAATAATACGAAGAGGCAGAAGGGGGCTGGATTCATTATTTACCAGAGTCCTCCTGGGAGATGAGAAGTGACATGCGACGCAGCACTTCAGGGTGCCAAAAGACTGCACAGGGATAACTAAAGGGCACGTGACACGCTCTGTTCTATTTTTAACACTACAGACCAATGTTTGCCTGGAGGACTTTTTTTTAAGTCAGCACGGTCGCTGTTACATTATCTCACACAACATTGACTGTGATGAAAAAGAATTCAGTAATTTACTAGAAGTTTATGATTTTTTCTACTGTAATGTGTAAGTGATACAAAGATTAGACAATCATTACAAGTGAGAGTTTTACACAAAACAAAATGTTATTTCAGGCTTGTCTTTGAACGTGTAATGAAATTCCATTAAAAATAACAAGCTGTGTGGCCGCATGTCCTGCTCTGTATGTCAGGTTGGGCTGTGCAGAACTCCCAAGGGTGCTCAGCTAGGGGGCTTGGGTGGCTAATTAACACTCTAATTAAAATGTATGTGATCAAAGCTACTGCCATGTGTAAACCCACAGCCGAAAGAGATCCGATGAGGGGGAAAGGAAGAGAGCCAGGCTATTTCTGCAAGGTGCTGGGTTGCTGTTGGAGGAAGCTCTGAATCACTGTACAGGTCTCTGTTAACCTCGAAGTACTGGTAGTTTAAATGGTACAAGTTCCTGAACCTAACAGTTGACCTACTTGGCACAGCTCCAGTGTTGTTCGTTTTGTGTACTCTACTGTCCTGTTCAATACTGTCATGCCTCAGGAACCACACCAGTGGCACTTGACTGGATAGCTGGCCACAAGCATGAGAGCAAATACTTCATCTTTTACAGTGATATGGAAATCAGTAAGGGCTCTTGCTGACTGCGGTTCCTATTACAGCATTCAGTTTGTGAATGGTTCATTCAATAAAATAAGTCATTTTTTTATATTTTTAAATAGTTATACTTTGCAATGTTGCTGTATGTCTCACAGTGTGATTATTATATCATGGCAACTGCTGCACACGCTACTACTGCTTTTATTGCTGCTGTAGAGCAGGTATGGAGACTTGCTACTGCCGATACATACACAGACACACTGCTGTGAGCTTGAAGCCATGTCACTGTTACACAAATAGCATAAATGAAATTACCCATAGTGGATCTAGACAGGTGGAACTGGGGGAGGTGGAGGGTTTCATAGGAACTCTATTTTTGATATATGCCACTTTATAGTTCACAGTTACAACCTTGCTTCTCACAGTTATGACTTTATATCACACTGTGTCACTTTACATCTCACAAACACACTTTTAGAAAAAAAGTGCAAAATAGTACATTTAGGGGTGCAACATCTTGTCACTGGGGCAGTACCTTTAAAGGGACATATTTTTACCTTATCTACCTCTAAAAGTTATTATATATTATAACCTCATAGTAATAATATGGACCCTTAAGGTACTGCTTTGAACCTTTTAGGGGTTGTTTTGAGGGTACTGCCCCAGTAACATGCTTTTGTACACCTAAATGTATAATTCTTGCACATTTAAAAAAAAGTCACTTTATTTCTGATTTTAAACTTAATTTCACACTTTCACAATTAACATTTTTATTATTTTACTCTGAGGTGGAAACTGGCTTCCATAGCTATGGGACTTGAATTATTATCAGGAGTTATATATGGTGACCTATTCCCCTCTGCTTTGGATGTAAAGGTCACGAGTGAAGAATAGTTGAGGAATTGTAAATCTATGCAACCCTAATCATGACAAATATGTTCTTGCTCCGATGTAATTAGCCAGTGGATGATATAACCAGCATAAAAGTTATTCATGCCTTAGTAACTAGTGCCTCTTTAGAACTTGAATTAGTTCTTTATTTCATTCATTCAAAGCAGACATGGATTACAAACATACAGATTTCTTACATATTGTTATGTCTCCACAGATTGTTTTCCGCAAGATTGTTGATGTCAAGAAGGAGGAAGAGGAGAGGAGACACCAGAAAAATGAGGTGACGTTGTCAATCCCTGTAGACCATCCTGTCCGCAAGCTCTTCCAAAAGTTCAAGCAACAGAAGGAGATGCGCACACAAGGTTCATCCCAGCATGAGCTGGAGAGGAACCAATTTCAGGTGGAACACCACCTCCATCCGCTGTCCCACCAGATTCATCAGCAGCAATATCAGCCCCAGTACCAGGGCCACCATCCTCTTCAACACCAACACGTGGCCCCGATGCAAAACGGGGCCCCTGGCTTGGGAAATGGGAACAGTGGTTCTAGCGTTGTGACCGTCTCGCAGATAACCCCAATCCAGAGCACCCTAGCCTACGTTCAGACTGAGGAACCGAACAGGAGTGAAGGCCATGAGGCTATGGAGCTCAAGCCCAGCTTTGGCGTAGAGGACTCAAATTGTCTGAAGGTAACAAGTCCGGTGAGACCAAGAGGAGGAAGAGGACGAGGCTGGATGCGTTTTCATAACATTGCATCAGGATCGTCTCCTATGCTTCCGCTGGAACTAGAGAAGCAGCCGCAGCAGAAGGAAGAGGAGTGGGGGGATGTATCCCAGCCACTAAATGTGATCTCTGAAGATGGGAAGAGCCAGGAAGCAGAAGGTGGGAGGTCTAACGAAAGGGGTCCCACTGGAAACGGTAACAGTAGCGATGAGACTGATGAGAATAGTGCTCTACACAAGACTGATTCTTGCGACAGCGGAATCACAAAAAGTGACTTGCGTATTGACCGGGTTGGTGATTCACGGAGCCCAGTCGAGAGATGTTCAATGGAAAGGAGCCCATACGAGCAGCCCAGCCCTGGAGTGGGTGACATGACCCTTCGGGGGATTAACTTTCAGCCTGTTCCCGAACAGACTGTGCTTCAAAACAGTCTGTACGAGGCAAAGCTGGAGCTAAAAGGTGACATCCAGACATTAAATAGCCGGCTAGCGGCTCTGGAGGACCAGGTGGGGGAGATTCTGAGACTTCTGTCGGAGAAGAGGAAACCTTCCCCACCTCCTCAGACCTCCTCTCCAAAAACCCCACTTCAGTGCCAGGACATCTTTGCCGTTTCTCAGCCTGTCACTCCAGAAACAGAGGGGGACAATGGACCCCTTTGAATTAGGATAAATATATTTAGATATTGATATGCTGTTTTTATCACTTCCCTTCCTCACACTCAGGAAGGAAAGGTGAATACTGATGATTAGAGGAAGGATCCTTGCTGTTGTAAATATATACTTGCATGTCCAGCTGGAATCTGGCCTGCCAATGAAATCTTCTCTACGGATAGTAGTTGCTTGTACACGTACAGAGTCGGCTGCATGCGGAGATGATTTTATTCTGACCTTGCACATGGGATCTTCTAACCAGGTGATATTTCAGGGCATTTTCTCTTTGAACGACAGCTTGATGCCCTAGATGTGGGATCTTGGGTTGCTGTAAGACAGGCTTGGTTTAATGCCGTCATCGGTCATTCTTCATAGTGAAATGGCTATTAATATCTACAGTCATTTAAATTGGATAGGTACTCAAAAAATGACGATTCCGTCATCATTTACTGATGTCAAGTCGTTCCAAAGCCATATGACTTACTTTCCTCTGTAGAGCATAAAAGAAGATATTTTGAAGAATGTATTACCTGTTTTTGTCTGTACAAAAACCAGTAAAAAAGTGGGAACCCAACATAGCATTAGACCCTATAAAGTTTCATTGTATGGACAAAAAAAACACAGAGACATTTTGCAAGATTTTGTGTTCGACACAAAGAAAGTCATACAGGTTCGAAACGACACAAGGCTGAGTAATTGATGACAGATCTTTCATTTTTAGGTAAAAAAACCCTTTAGCACAGTTTGCTCAAATATTATTTCCCCCAGTATGCAGTTCTCCTTTATAAGCGTAATGATTGGAAGTCTGCAGGACTGTTTGCCTAGATGATTTCTTGGATGTGATTAAGGCGATAATCCAATAACTAAACTCATTTTTGATATTCGAAACACATTTAATTACCAGCACTGTTTCAAATTCCATTATCATTATCGCTTTTTCTGTATTTATTTTGTGGAACGTTGTGAAAGATAAGAGAGTAATGACTTAGCCCAATTTTTGAGGGTTTTACATGTTTTAGAGAGATATCTGCATGCTGGATGGATTTAGCTCTGGCATGGTAGGACTAAGGACTAATTGTTTTTCCCTTATCAATTATGCAAACATACAAAGTGCAAGTCACAAAGGGAGGCCTGCATTTTGGGAAAGCATGAACACATTCAGGTCATTTGGAAATTATACAAGCATGCACTGAATTATTTGCATGGCATCAACATTGTGTGTTACATATGAAAGGTCATGGATTCCTAGTATTGTTTCCCAAGAGATATCAATGTATACTACCCACATATAATTTTATTCCAGATGCATTTCAAACCTTTACATTTTAATCCAGTACCCAAACTAAAGCCACACTAAACTGCCTACTAAGGCAGTGATTTTGAATTAACCTTTCAGTTGGTCATTTGAAAGTGCTGTGGGGAAATTTCAAAATATTACGTTATTATAGCCACAGGCAGTGACTCACTGCATATCAGCATACTCATGGGTGCTTTAGATGGTTTATAGCGTAATGACTAATGCCCTTTCACCTCTTATTTCCCATCAGTTCTATTGTATGTTATTAGTCCATGCTGGTGATGTTCATACCAAACACAAGGGATGTTGAATTGTGAATGGGGTTCAGAAGAGAGACTATTAAGATTAATATAACAACAACAGGACTGTGGTTGTATTAATTTTCCTGTTGTTGCATGTAGATCCTTTAACATAAAAATGTTCTATCATAAAGCAATCCGCAAACAAGCAACAGTGCGTCAAAGCAGTAGCCTTTATCGTATATCCCTCCAGTTATTCCCCAATTTGGTTCCCTCTTTGATAAACACACAGCTCATCACTGTAAGTGCTCAGATAATAATATTAGTTCACTACTAATCGTTTGGTTTAATCATCGTTTCAGAGTTTATGACGTTCATTGGGACCAAAGACATTAGTTCTTTTGTACTAATCGCATTAAATCAGTGTCCTGCTCAAATTCTCAGCCCCATTATTAGCTGTCACCAGTGGATGGTGATAAAAGCCTTATTGGGTTTTCTGTTTTGCTACTTGAGCAAAATAAACATGAGAAATATGCTAGTATTCAGAGAAATATGGGCATAATATTTCCAAACCACATTATTTGATGTTGAGAAAAGTGATAGTTAACTAAAACATGAAAATTCTGTCATCATTTACTCGCTTAAACCCATATGAATCTTTCTTCAATATAACACAAAATGAAAAAGATTCATATTGTACTGGCCAAATTTATGAAACTTTTTTTGTGTCTGTTTTATGTTATTTTATAACTTGATTTGGATTTCCATTTACTTCAATTATATGGCAAAGAGCAACCAGTACATTCTTTAACCTATCACCTTTTGTGTTTCACAAAAGAAACAAACTTTAAACTAGGTTAAAATAAAATGAATAAATAAATTGAACAGAATTTTCCTCTTTGGCCGAACTATCCCTTTCAAGCTTACTTCAACTTTTTGAATCATGAAAATAATAATAACAGTAATAATATCCTCCAATAATAACACATTTGGAGCATCGTAAAAAATAAAATACCCTTGATTGTGGTTTTTTTTTCATTCACTGGTTTCATGCCTTGAGATTTCAGTGTCCTGTGGTCCTTCGTTCTATTTGAGTTATTTTTCCTGTCATTCAGCCCAGCGGAGAGGAGCACAGACAGTGAAAGGATTATTCTTTGAGTCTCCCATGAAATTGAAGAGATGGATATAATAGATGCTAAAAGCTGTAATAGTGTGGCAGACGACTACTCGCTGCGTGGACCCCAGGGTGCCTGTTTCGAGGATTACACACAGTTTTCGGAAAGCTATGAGGGTATTCAGCTCCACTGGGTAATGCAACTTTTCGAAATGGGGGAGGGTTTTTAGATGACGTGACAGATCCTTACACACGCTGGAGCCAACGGTAAGCACCACAGGCCCAGTGAGGAGTTGGACTCTGGCATCTGACTGCATGCTGCATTTTTGAACTGTATAAAACCTTAATGCCAATGAGAATGATATTTGCCTGCCAAAGCAGTGTTTTGCTGCGACTTTTCATGCACACACATAAAATGGGCAGAGGCCTGGGCACTAAATCACTAAAAACACATCACAAAATACAGTTACTTTGTGAATGAAGACATTACATGCCAATACAGAAAATGTCTACAAATATATGCTGGCCATTGCACCACAATCAGCAAACATAGCAACTGACATTAAATTGCCATTTATTATTTCTCCAGTCTCTATAAAAGGGGGGATAAAGTAAAAGATAAAACCAAAATGTGATATGTTAAAATCAAACCGTATCCTTTAATGTAGTATGTAATAATGAATTAAAGGAATTTAAATGAATTTAATTTAATGCATTTTTTGTCTAAAGTAGTTTATTTAATACCATAAATATAGTTTTTTTTTTAAAGAAAATATTAGCTACCGTGCCTTTATAAGGGATTCATGCAGTTGGAAATTTTCTTCACACAGGATATATTTTGGCTTTTTTGACACAAATCTTTTTTTCCAAATTACTATTAGTCAAAACTTCTTACAGTTAGCTATTAAACAAGTATTGTTTGGCACCAATTTTGCCCTAGTGTGTATTTCTACTCAAGCTCTGTCAGGTTGCATGAGTATCTTGAGAAGATGGGCCTTTGAAAATTGCACCCATAAATATTCAGTTGGATTGAAATCAGGATTTGTTAAATGGATAGTTCACCCAAAACTTCTTGTTTTTGTCAATTCTGTCAGAATGTTGGTAACCAAACTGTTGATAGTAGTCATTGACTTCCAAAGTATTGAAGAAGAAATTAATTATTGTGGAAGTCAATGGTTACAACTGTCACAGTTATGTGACAGTTGTAACCATTGACTGTCACAGTTATGTTTCTTTGTACTTTGGTTCTGTCTTCCTCATTGACCCAGTTTCTCAGTCTGTTTGATTATCATTCTGTTACCGTATTAATTAGCTCATTAGTTCCTTAATATTTTTTTTAGTTAAGTTCCTTTTTCTGGTGTCGTCCATGTTATGGCCTATTTTGAAACATTATCTTCAGTCACACTTTATTTTAAAGTCCAGTTCTCGCCATTAACAAACCATTAATATTACTTTTGACTCAATAAACTCCTAATTAGCTGTTTATTAATAGGTAGTTGGGTAACACTATTTTAAGGTGTCCTTGTTGCACAAGTTACATGTACTTACTATTATAATAACAATAAACTTTGCATAATTACATTCAAGTAACCCTAAACCAAACCTTAAAGGCACAATATGTAAGATTTTTTAATTAAAATATCCCAAAATCACTAGAACAGTGTTATATATTTGCTGACTTGTATTATCCCAAATGTTTCGAAGAATGTTTAAATCCAGAGAAATAGCTATTTTAAATAGTGGCTCATCCCTGGTCATTGCGTCGCCTGCCAATGACGTCATACACCCCGGATTTCCGGTTTTGTTTTGTAGAAAACATGGAAACACCAAAGACGTTATGTTATGCGTTTTATTAGACAGGTGACGACCACACAGAGTAGCATTATAACAGAACTTTCAAATGTAGCTAGTATGATAAAACAGCGCTGCTTTACCCCACATACGCACGACCGGAAGGAGCAGAAGCGGTCGACTGTGGCATAATAAAAGCTCAGCTGCTTTCGAGCCGTGTGTCGCGCTCGTTCAGCGGTCTCGTTTTGCTTCGACGGCTTTCAGCCTCACCCTGCTTCATACTACGACGTTAATAAATCTTTAATACATTAGCTCATCCATGAACATGATTTCGGCCCGAGTCCCGTCGGATTGCATCGGCTGTGGGGATGAAGACCACAACTCCCATGATTCCACACTCAGTCACTGCGTCATCAAAGTATGCCTTTGTTTCTTTGTTTGTTTTGAATACGCGCCCTCTAGCGGCGAAAACTTACATATTGTGCTTTTAAATAACAAGGCACTAACAAGGACACCTTAAAATAAAGTGTAGCCTACTAACCGGTAGTTTTTAAGTTTAGGTATTGGGTATGATTAGGGATATAAAATTTGTTAATGCAGAATGTGGGCTTTATAAGCACTAATAAACAGCTAAGATACAGTATGCTAATAATACTGAAGGCATACCAATTAACAACTAGTTAATGGTGAGAATTGGTTCTTATACTAAAGTGGGTAACACTTTATTTTAAGTTGTCCTTCTTACACGTTACGTGTACGTACTATTATAATAACAATAAATTATGCATAATTACATGCAAGTTAAGCCAAACCCTAATCCTAACCCTAACCATATAGTAAGGACATGTAGTTAATTAATATTCCTCAGTAATTAAATGTATAATTACACTGTAAGAAAGACACCTTAAAATAAAGTGTAACCCTAAAGTGTTACCTTATCTTCTTCATCAATCTTATCTCTGCAACCGTATGTGACAAGCGTGGTATGGTTACCATCATTATTAAAAATATCTACTTTTGTGTTCATCAGCAGAAAGAATCTACTGACAGAATTTTCATTTTTGGGAACTATCTCTGTAATACCGAGCTTTGTCTTTATGCTTAAGGTCACCATTTTGCTTGAAAACAGATTCTCCATCAGGGCTTCTCTGTTTTCCTGCATTCATTTTACCCTCCGCCCTTACAAACCTGCCAGGGAAAGAAGCATCCCCACAACATGATGGTGTGTTTCTGATCATGTGAAGTTTGGCTTACAACAAACATGGCGTTTAGTCTAATGTCCAGAAAGCTCAATTTTCATCTCATCAGACAAATGAACGTTCTCCCAGCCGGCCTTAATGTCTTCTGGCAAAGTGTCAACAAGATGTCATATGCCCTTTTCTAACAGTGGCTTCTCTTTGTCACTCTCCCGTAAAGCTGTGACTGCAAAGCATTTCCATTTCTTAATTACTGGTTTAACTCCAAGAGATATTCAGTGCCACGTCCATCTCCTGGCTTGTGCTTTTCTATTACTCTTTTCAGAGTTGCTTGGAGTGTTAGTTTTTCCTCATGATTTATGTTCTGCTGCAGTTCTGACTCACCAAAACTTGGACCTCGCAGATAGAAGTATTTATAATCATCGGAGAATGAACACAAGTCCATTTAATTTAACATTAAGTATTTATGACTACAAACCATTTGGCTGCACAAGTGGTGATTTTGGTGAGTCACATATAAGGGTGAAAACTGATTATAGGCTATTCATAATCTCTTTGTAGAGATCAGTTTTCCCTTTTTTCTCTTTTTGCTCATCAGTGTCAAAAAGCCAAATGAAGTCCAATGTGATTCAGTGTTGTTCAACAATGAAACACAAAACAGAGAGTAAACGTATGTTATAGGCACTGTAAAGGTGAAGATTAGGCATTTACCTCAAAATGATCACAAGAACCTTGTTTATGAATAAAAAGGTTGTTGAGGGTTAACTTCTAACTGGACAGAAATTGGTGTCAGATAAACCATAAATTCAAGCTGATCTGCAGTTCACACACTATAGGAGGTCAATCTTCTCTTTCTTTCAGACCTGCATGTCTCAAACGTCAGCAGATTTTCATTGCTCTCATCTGTTCTCATAGCTGAAGTGCTGCCCAGGCTCCTCTTAACCCTTTTGGAAGCAGTGACAACTGAGTTTATTAAGCTCCTTTTCCACTGTAAATGAGACTGCCTTTTTATCAGTGTAAAAAATATTATGCTAATATTTCTGAGGGAGGTGGGGAAAAGTGTTTATTTTTACCACACTGGCATGAATATTAAGAATTTGTTATATACAGTGTAATACACTGATGTTATAAAATAAAATTTGAATTGTGCTAATTTACTTATCTTGTCATTCTTATAATTTTACCTGTATTAAAATGCACATTGTTTTTGTATCAAGTTATCGAATTACACGTCATTTCACATTAAAATATTGTCCTGTTTCAACTATCCGGTTGCTCTCTGATAATCTAGAATGTCAAAAACAGATAATTAACTGTATCTAAATGATTTGACACACTGACCCAACTCCAGCAGAACCTTCAGTATTTGTCTTTGTTGTGATACAGCGACTCTGTTTCCTTGACAACTTAGACACTAATCTCCATTGAAATGTCTTACCTTGCCAACAGTGTTGACCTGAGGACTTTTGAATCTATTCCCTATAATCAGATCCCTCAAAATGGACTGCAGATGTACTCTGTAAGATCATTCACTGAACACATCCAGGCAAATTTGGAGTGCCTATAGTTGAATAATACAAAGCCATCCTGACACTTCATAGAGATGGTTCTCGAAGTGTAAGGAGAACCCAAAAGACTTCATTCCTGTCTCAAAAGCCAAGAAGTACATATCTCTTATGTTCTCTTCCACACATTCAATTAATGATACACACTAGAATCAAAGAGGTCTATGAATATTCTCTTTATATGGTTTTAAGTATTACAGGCTACACAAATTAGTGGTGAGTGATATCATTTTCTTTTCCATTCTGATACCAAGTACTATGAGTACTTTAGTGAGTGCTATAATACTAGCAAGACCAATGTCAGTGTTATTTTAGTACTATTTATATACTATTACAGTTTTTATCAATATTTTAAATGATCATTTATTTTTATATTTTCAGTTTTCATTTTAATTTTAAGTTTTAGTTTTATGTGTTTAGTACATTTTTAATCTATTATTTAGCTTTATTTTTTCAGTTTTATTTTGAATAAATGTTATTTCTTCAAATTACTCTAATTTTAATGTAAGTATTTTAAGTTTTTCCATTTAATGTTTATTAACTTTATTACAATGACAATATAAAAATGTTTTTAATAATAAAATATATAACAAAAAACTATTATATTATATTATATACAACAGTTCTTTCTGGTCCTCAAATTTGATTGGCTGAGAGGAATGCAATATATTTTTCGCTTTCGGAGATCTCATGAACCTGCCAAGAGCAGCCTTACCTCGGCTAGAGCTTCTGGAATTTGCTGCTGGCTCTGATGTCTCTATAGTGGTTAAACATGAGATATAATTTGTTTTGGGTAAATCTCACGGGCAGTTTTTGGTCTCATTAATCTATTGTTTGTTCCAGAGCAAATAGTTTTGGCTGAAGGCAAAATCTCATCAGTTACATTTTATGTAACATTTATGCTGTATATAAGAGTGCTGCATTTCCTACTTTTGACTGAATTTCTTAGCAACTTTTATGATGGCTGCTCTTGTTGTTTATTAAATATTATTATTTAATAAATCATATTTTTTATAGTAGTATTTAATTATTGTATTTTGTGATGGTGATTTTAGTTACTTTATTCCGCCATTAGATGGTGACAACAGACTATTTTTATTAGTGAGTCAGCAGTAAAGACTTATATTGAAAGAGACCGAAACTGTTGTAAACAAGGAAGTTATTTTTACTCTCAACAACACCTTGTAAGATGCAGCCAACAAATGCATTGCTGCGCGGCGCTGTCATCGGAAATCACCCATAACAGATGAAAGGATTGTACAACAAAGATATCGCTTTCCTCAGTGGACATTCAAACTAAAGTTTTATTGTGAATATGAGATTGAGCTGAAGAATGATGCAGGTAATCACACTCGCTCAGTCAATTTCTCTCATAATACGCTATTCTACACAATACAGTGAGCTTTTAATACAATAGCACAATAAGCTTTCAATGAAACAACTCAACGTTTCTTTGTTACTAGTCTAAAGTGAATTTTTCGAATTAGTAACATAGGCTTGGCTCAGCTGCTAAACTGTCAACTTGAGATTTGAATGCATGGCAGAAGGAAGTAGTTAAAACTAAAGAGGGTTTTTAAAGACACTCTGTTGTTGTTTCTTATGTATTTACTTATATATTGTGACGTTGATCTGTTGTATAAATGCAAAATCACACCTTGTGATATGGCTTTATATCAGCACACTATGTTTAGGCCTACCTATGGCCAAATCACAGCCGTGCCGATATACAGCGATATTGCACTGCTACTTGTGTGATATTGCTCATGTATTCGCATAATATTAAATGTTAGTTTTTTAGGTTAAAAAGTGAAAAAGGAGTTGGATACTGGGTTGTATTTTTCTGTGCCCCAACTGATGCTGCTACTTGTATGTCAAGTCAAACGGTTGAGAAGCAACCTAGTGAAGCTTTTGTCAAAATAATTTGACATTACTCAGTTTACATTATATGTGTACTTGTTGTGGGAGGGAAGAAGTGTCATCAAGGCTTTGTATGTTACAATTATGTTGCATCATGATATCAGCATTGTTAAAAGGGATTCTGAATGCTCTAGCAGTACTATGAAAACATGCTGTAACCTAGATATGCACAGTTTCAACCCAGTCTCATGAGAAACTTAACTATTTATGGTGTGGTGAATTCTTATGAATTTGTACATTTTATCCAACCATCAGTTATACACTGTGGTTTCTTATATGGTCACTTATACTGTATGCTCAATTTATTTGATATCATTTATCTCCAAACAGCACACAACACAAGATAACTCAGTTTTAAATGCCAAAATAAAACATGCACTATTTGTGCAACACAGCTATACTTAGCACACAGCCTTCCTGAAGAGCTGAGGCTGCCACCCACACAATTCTCTTTGCTTCATATAATAGTGTGAAAATAATATCAGGATCAAATAAATTCTTTAAAAATCCTACAATGTGATTTTCTGGATTTTTTTTCTCATTTTGTCTCTCATAGTTGAGGTATACCTATGATGAAAATTACAGGCCTCTCTCATCTTTTTAAGTGGGAGAACTTGCACAATTGGTGGCTGACTAAATACTTTTTTTCCCCACTGTATGTGTTTTTGATATTTAATTATATTTTTATTCTTTCTGGGGAAAGCTATTTCTCAGAATACCATCATCTGTCAGTGTGTTTCAACACTATGTGATATCTTGCCAAAAACAGTCTTTGCAAGAAGACGCAAGGCTTCTCTCTAAATACTGACTGGACTGAAATCAAAGTCTTCCTGCCAGCTTTTCAGAGGCAGGCGGCCAATGTTGTATTTTAATCTAATTAGTACATCAAACATTCAATGCATTTTTACAACATTTGGTAATGTTTCTCAAGTCAACATATTGCTGTTGATATTGGTGAGAATGCCAAACATTTTTTAATGTTAGTGTACGTTTGCTTGATCTTTCATTGCCTGATTATTTTTAGCACATTGTGATAGTTATTGTCTATATTCTTTCAGTTAAAGGTGGTGTGTCATTTTTGCAAAACTATAGTATCACCAAATGGAATTGCAAAAATTGTGACCTGTGTTTTCCAACAGGATTCCTGAACAAAAGGTTTCCCTGTTTGCCATTGGTCGGTCAAGTAAATAGTTCCGCCCCCAAACTCATCCCATTAGTTGAGCTAGTGCTGCTATATTGGGCTGCGGTGTGTTTCCCGTACATACATTTCTATATACATGTAATTAAAGATATAGATTGTAATGCATGCTAGCTTGCTTATTTTGCTTAAGAGCTTATCTATATGTTGTACTAACAAGAAACTATGCCGCTAACTGCTAACTAGGTTGAATGCTGTAGTTTCAAGCACACAACTTTTGATGTTGCTTGCAAATGTTTGCTGGTTTTGGAAAACAAAGAATTGCCGAACTATGAACAACAGATGCTAGTTGGTTAACAGTGTTTTTGGGAAATACACCCCTGGTAAGATGCTCAAACAAACATTACCTAGCTAGTTGCAACTGTTTTCTGAAATTGTAACATGGTTACACCCCTGTCATTTGAACCATGTTTGTTTAAAAATACAGGAAACACTCAAATATATCGATTAAAATGTATATTAAATTAGATGAAAAATTGAAGTGCAGATCTGTGCACACTTTAATGACTAATATTACCCACAACCCATTGTACATTGAAGGAGAATTCGGTTAGAACTACAAACACAAATAAAAAAAGTGTTAAAAAGCACAAACAAGGCATATATGCCACGTTTAAATGGTGACAGTATGCACATAACTTGGCGGCAGAGTGGTCCATTAAATACGTAGTTATGATGAAGTAGTATGTCCCAAAGCTTATATACTGCTTAAAGTATAAGTAGGCGAATCGGATTGCAGCATGCTTCTAACCACAGGTCAAGAGCTGCAGCTTGAACCAGTTTGAACAATGATGCTGTTTGCAAATGTTTGCTAAAATGCTGAACTATGTTGGTAACAAAGGAACTAGTGACCATAGTTGGCAAACAATGCTTTTGTGAAGATCAATGTATGCTAATGGGTTACTTACTGTACTTTAAATACAGTACCTGCAGATACCCCAGTGATGCCACATCAGACTGTTTTACAATAGCCAGAGATAATGAGCACAGCGTGCACATATGGGGACTCCTATACACTCTTTATGCATATGCTAAAGCTACCGCACTTCCTTTCCGGTGCCACAGCAGAGACAGAGCTACAGCAGAAAAGCTGTTCCCTTGGGACGCTCTTAATGATGACAGTCTGCTCGCGTTTACTGACAGTCAGCTCCTCATCAGTGCCGTGCGAGAGGAGATATGCAGGATTACATTCGTCCCAGCACTGCAGATCCATGCCAATCATGTGTCAGCGTAAACCCTGATGTGACGTGTGCTTGAAACAATGTAGTTATATTTACTTAAATGTGTCATGTTTGCATACAATATATTATGTACTGTAGTTTAAAAATACTACTGTATGTGCTGAACGCTTTGTTGTTTGGCCAAACTTGTTCAGTAATGTCACAAAATTAGCTTTTGTTAAAGTGAAACTTTAAAATAATAATATTTAAAAAAACTACTACAACATCACTGTGTTTTACCATTACGGATAATGTGGCACAGGTTTTAGTTATGAAGTGAAGACTTATTCCTTCATCTGAGATAGGTGGAAGTCTAAAGCCAGTGATTAAGTGTTCATACTCAGAACTATATTCCCTGGTATTACCACAGACCTGAACCACAGCAATCATTCTTGATAGGGCCACTGTGTCTCCATGGCAACGGTAACCAAGTCCTAAAAAGACAATAAATTTGATTGAGTTTACAGTGTGTGTTACTGTAAACAGGATCTGAGCTGCTTAAACTAAACCTGAAAAGAGGGTAGAGTACTTTACCTTTAACCCTAATCTATGTGTGTATGTATTTGTTTGTTTATGTACCGGTTAAAAGTTTGGGTTGTGTAAGATTGAAAAAAAAAAACGTTTTATAATAAAAAAAATACAGTAATACTGTGAAACTTAAAATAAATATTACATTTCAGCATCATTGCTCTAGTCTTCAGTGTCATATGATCCTTCAGAAATCATACTATTTGCTGCTCAAGAAATATTTATTTTTATTAGTGTTGAAAACAGTCATGCTGCTTAATATTTTTGTCGAAACCGTGATACATTTTTTCAGGATTCTTTGATGAATAGCATTTATTAAAAAAAAATATTTTGTTATGTTTTAAATGCTTTCACTGTCACAATTTATCACATCCTTGCTGAGTATTAATTTGAAAGTACATTTTCTGTTGCCTATAATAAAAAATAAATATATTTTAAGAACAAACATGATTTTTGAATAGGCCAGTTATATAAAAACAGATAGATGACAACTAGCAAAACAGCAGCATGTCATAACACAACACAACACAGAGCTTCATAATTATCAGCATATGGTTGGTGTCACTTGGAGAACCGTTAATGACTGAAGATTTTTGTTTTGCTAAACAAGCCTCAGTAGCAGCCACTGCAAGACATATTCTGTTAATTTTCAGAGGATGCATGTGAGGATTATTTTAAAGGCCTATTTTTAGCATCAGCCTGTGTTAGCATTTCTTGTTTGTGTCTTGTGGATAGAGGACGTCTGACATTTTAAACCAATTTTGAACCAGCCCTCATGATTGTTCATGTTTCAGCAATCATCTTGTCTTCTGAAAGTCAGTCTTAGTTCTAGTCAGTTTGTGAAATCAATGAGCGTGCTGCTGCTGGTGTTCTTCAGTTGTATAACAGTGTCATACTGTTAAGGCCTGTCGTGGCTTGGCACTGTACAGTCTTATGTAAGGAGAATGACATCTGAAGCGTACAGCACCATCCATTTATATACCAGCACAAAGAACCGATTACCCTCCAGTATTAAAGAATCTGCCATGTCATTTCCATTTACAAGCATGCAAATGCAGGATATTTTTTTTTAATTATGTTGCATCATGATATATATAATATATCATAAAAAACTCTGTATCTTTTACTAGTTGTAAACTTCATAACATCATGCATTTTGACATATCAAAACAGGTAGGTTTCACCTGGTGCTGGTTTTAAATATTGTTCTCACCATTGAACATCACCTAAAATCATCTTGTTTCTTGGCTAACTGCATTATAAAGCCTTGTTTCCCTTCTTCTCTCTGTGTAACTCGTTATTCAGAAGAAACACAGGAAAACATAAGCATGTGAGCATCTCAGTATCCCTATAGTGCTCCTTTTTTACTCTCTATACACTCTTAAAAATAAAGGTGCTTCACGATGCCATAGAAGAACCTTTTTATCTAAATGGTTCCATAAAGAACCTTTAACATATGAAGAACCTTTCTGTTTCACAAAAGGTTCTTTGTGGCGAAAGAAGGTTCTTCAGATTATAAAAAGGTAAGAAAGAGATGGTTCTTTAAAGAACCTTTGACTGAATGCTTCTTTGTGGAACCAAAAATGGTTATTCTATGGCATCGCTTGAAGAACCTTTTGAAGCACCTTTATTTTTAAAAGTGCTATAGTGTGTCTTTTTTTAATTTTAAAGAGATGCTTCCCTTTGTCAGCAAAGCTATAAAACATGCATTAAGTAACAGTTTCCATGTAAAATGATGTTCTAACCATGTTCAGGTTGAATGTCAAAGGAGTTTTTTTTCTTCCATAAAACTATATGCTAAAAGCAATGGCTGCCAATGTAATAAAATAATCAATCAGTTTATCTTATGTGTTAAATGATTATCAAATAATAATTGGAATAGTATCAGATTGGTAAATGTGATTACTAATTGCTTAAACTCCCAAGCACCCCCTCCACCCAGTTTGAGATCAGATATTATTGATCAGAATATTAACATAATTTTTAAAAGCAAAGTTACTGTTCACTATCCATATAAGAAGATTAATTTACTTCAAGTCAAGTTAAAATCTGCTATAATGGGTATTTAGTACAGTCAAAACTTTTTATAGTCTGACTGGCTAAAAAAATGCCTTTCCTCATACAGTATAGGCCACTTGAATGCCTTTACCTGCAAGACTGACTTAATTATGCCCCGAGGGAAATGTGGCAGCTCTTGAGGACCGCCTTCGCAGCTTGACTTCTGACAAGCTAGAGCTAGAATTCATCCCTCCACTTCTAAAGCCACTCGAGCATGTCTTGTCTTTTTTCAGTGTGTTGAGATACGTAGGAAATCTGGAGGTGATCTGGAGGGGAATATGAAATTGTGGGATACAGATAAGTATACATCGACAGATGAGGCATGGTGGGTTTGTTGGTTTCATTTTCATTCCTGTGGGCTGTTACCTTCTCTGCCTTATTAAAAAATCCAATAATAAGCCCTCCGCCAGCGCACAAAGAAGCTTCTTTACTCTAGCAGAAGAGCTGAATTCATCCATGCAGGTATTCACTTTTTATAGAGTACGATTGTGGATGTATCAGTGTTCTGCTCTTGTTATATTCAAGAACAACAATTCTACATCGTTTTCTAGGTTTGAATCTGAAGGAACACAGACAGAATACATTTCCTCTAACTTCTGTAAAGATTCAACATGGACTGAAAGATAAAAACAATGGGTCACAGGGACTGGGTGGCATTTGTTCAAATATATATATATATATTTTTTTTTTAGCAATATCATATAGGATGCTGCTGTTCAAGGGCCAGATTTACTAAACAAGGCAAATTAGTGCAAGAGTGCAAGGGTGATCTACTGACAATGCGCAAATTCAAGAACACAGACGCAAAGTCTCATTTCCATAATGATCAATGTAATCTACCAAGAGCACACATTAGCCTACAGATATTTTCGGATAATGTCTTCCTCTGGTCTTCCAAATAAATTGATAGGAGTAGAAAAATTAACTCCATTCTATTGCACACGCTGTTCTCTGTGGTGCATCCTACTGCGCAAAGACATGCTATTCTGGGGTAAATTCACTACCACAAACCTTAGTAAATCATGTTCCATGAATTATTTAAATACTCTCCTCCCAAAAATTTTTCACTGCGCGTATTTAGTAAATCCTGACAGTAGTTTTTAATGCCAAAAGAGGGTTTGCGCATTTAGGAGGATCAATTGACAGAAATGCAATATAATATACATGTACATATTACATAATGAGCCGTTATTTTTTGTTACCTTAGAATGAGCAATTTCTGTCTACATAAACCGCAGGTCCCCCTACATGGAAGCCGCTATTTTGCGCCACAATGTTTCTACAGTAGCCCTAAACGGACAAACTGCTCTACAGAGTGTGTTTCGTCACTAGGTTGTTCTTGCGAATAAAACACTGACACAATGATGAACAAGTAACAATAATATTCGGTTCACTGAATAATTAAGTAAATATAATTCCTTAATTTACCTTTGTAAAGAAATCTCTTTGCTTGACTGGCTACTCTCTGCTGTATCAGAAGACAACATCATTTCAATGTGCAATTCACAATCTGACACATGAAGGAGTCAGCATTTGTGGATGAATTAGTTTACTTATTGATTCAATGGCTCGCTTATGAAAAATTAAGTTGTCGCCACCTACTGGCATAACTATCTAACCTGTGGAAACTGGAGGGAAAGAAATTCCCACCACTAATGCACAGACTGACAGTTTGTCTGGAACACGTAAACATAGAACAGTGAAATGGTGAAAAGTTCAAACTGACCAAACAAAATAGAGGATGGGGACTAATTGCGGTATAATTCCTCATTTAGCCTATACATCAGTGGTTCTCTGAATACTTGACTCAAAGGCCCCTAAGTCCCCATAATATTAGAAGGGCTCATGACTTTTCCAGGTTTTTGTGATTTACTGGATAAGGATTTAGGACAAGGATTTAGCCTAGCATACATCAGTTTTGGATGTTTGTTAAGTTTCTAAAAAGATACGTCAAAAAGCTGTCCAATGAGATTGTGAATCTATCTTTATGTCTTTTGTTTTGTGTCTTTAGGTTTGGTGCTTTAAATGACAGCGTGAATGTGAACCAGGACTGAATGTACTGTAGCATTTACTTTTTTGTTCCGGACAAGAACCAAGAGAACTGAACGACAAGTGTAAACAAATCCTTAGGCTTCCTCACGTATATCCAGGTTTTACAACCCAGGTTCTTTGAAGAGAAAAAGTTGTGGGGGTGAATTAAAATAAGAAATATCTTTTAGTTGTTTTAGTTTATTTAGATTCTTGTTTTGTTTTATTTCAAATAATTTTAATTCATCCTAAAGGCAAGTTTACTGAGGCCCCCTAGTGGGCCCCATCCCTCTGCTTGAGAATCACTGCCATAAATTATTATGCAGTCAGTTAAGACTACTCACCATAAAAGCACAATTATTGTTCTGTATTCATTTCTCCCCAAAGCATTTCTAATACACATACTCTCATGAGCTCTTGTCCCAATTAAACAAATTTAAAAACTCTTTAGTAATTATGTGCCTTTGGACCTCGAACAGGAAACGCTTGGTTGGTTTTAAAAGCCATTGCATTGCTCATAGACAGCTGAGAAGCCAGTTCTTTGAGAGTATACCATCTGCTCATGTGAATCAAAATAACCTTCTCTGTACTTCTGAGCCATTAATGGCTTGCTTTTATGTACTGTGTTGTGTAATTGTTCACGATGTGGAACTTAAAAATAAATCTAATTTAAATATATTTTTTCTGAGCTCTTTAGTGCTGTTATACCTCTATTCAGTTGACTGGCAGCTCTAAAAATGCCTGGGGCTCTAGGACAAGAAATTTAGCTAAATGTTTAAAATTTCATGGCAGTTTTATTGGTGTGTGGCACTTTTTGTTTCTGCTGAAATGGCCACTTGGTAAGGAGAATTGGAAAAAGAGATTTAGATGTGAGTACCCCAGATTCCCCATCACAGAGAGTGGAGCTGTCAGGAGTCATCACTTTATGAGACTATGTGTGTGTACGTAAATGTGTGTGTACGTAAATTTCTTTTTCCAGGTTTATGACTTACTTTCAGACACACTGCAACACTGGTCATCCTTGTCACAATACTAGATGGGGGTCAATGTTTGTTTAGTAAGCTTGACCCTGTTGGTAGATGTCATAACTGCAGCATTTCTCCACCGACGTTCAAATAATTTGATCAAATAAATAAAAGGCAACAAATATATTCTTCAAATATCTCCTAAAAGAATGGATGAGTGTCTGACTGTACTGGTATGTGCATGTGTGTGCTGGGATGCTCCTGGTACTAACAGCTATGTGGTCTGATGACTGTGCGGTTCCTCTCTATTTACCTGCTTCAGTAAACAGAGTTCCATCTTTATGGAGCCACTCACCCAGATACAGAAAGGGCTTGCGTGTTCAGCTCCATTAAATGGACTCATCCCTTGAGTCAGGTTTATCTGGCCCAGCACAGGAGGGGCACGTGAGTAAACCTCAGTTGGAATGAATGTGCTTGACTTGGAACATATCTGACACCCTCTGGATAAGTCAGCAACTACTGTATGTCACGCTACTTCAGTTATAAGTTTGGCTCCATTTGGATTTCTGTTTCATTCATTTGAATTCTGATTCATTTGTGTATATTTAGCCATAAGGTCCGTTTGCTTACATATAAATGCTACAAGATATACAGTGTATTTCTGACTAATTCAAATGGGACTTTTTGAACTATAAAAAAGTTTTGAACTATTACACACTGGCCAAGCAATTATATAATGGGCTTCAGGGCTGTTTTGTGTTATTAAATCAACTTTTATGCAAATGTATTTACAGTAATAGTATTTGTGGTTGATTCACTAAAAATAACCAGCTCTTAAGAGTCATTTCATTGGTAAATCTGAATATTGTGATTCTATTCCACGAACTTATCCTCATGTAGTTCCAAATCCGTAAGACAAATTACGACATTTTTGATGAAATCTGAGAGCTTTCTGACCCTGCATAGACAGCAATGTAACTGAAACATTTTAAGCCCTAGAAAGGTAGTAAGGACATCGTTAAAATAGTCCATGCAACATCAGTGGTTCAACTGTAATGTTATAAAGCTTCAAGAGTACTTTTTGTGCACAAAGCAAACAAAAATAACAACTTTATTCAAAGATTTCTTCTCTTCCAGGTTAGTCTCCACTGCCATTCATGAGAATGCCATGATGCATGCGTCTATTTTAACAATGGACTATTTTAATTATGTCTCTACTATCTTTCTAGGCCGTAAAACGTTTCAGTTGCGTTGCTGTCTATGCAGAGTTAGAAAGCTCTTGGACTTCATAAAAAATACCTTAATTGGTGTTCCGAAGATGAAAGAAGGTCTTACATGTTTGGAACCACATAAGGGTGAGTAATTAATGACAGCATTTTCATTTTTGGGTGAACTATCTAGTGCTGTCAAATGATCAATCGCGATTAATCGCATCCAAAATATAAGTTTTTGTTTACATAAAATATGTGTGTGTACTGTGCATATTTATTATGTATATATAAATACACACACATGCATGTATATATTTTAGAAAAATATGTTATGTTTATATATTTAATATATTTCTATATTAATATAAATTATATTAATATAAATATAGACATGCAAATACATGTAAATATTTTCAAAATATATACTGTATGTGTGTGTATTTATATATACATAATAAATATACACAGTACACACACATATATAATATGAAAACAACAAAAAAATCACGATTAATCGTTTGACAGCACTAGAACTATCCCTTCAAATCTAATGATATCATCTGTCAAATATGTGCTTTGTGAGAAAGGTGTTCTAAAACCAGCCAAACTATTGTATTTTTACATATTTGTATGGCTGTGTAGAGATATTGAGACAATGATACAAGATTTAAAGTGGCTACAACATATGAGATGTTAGAGATTGTATGCAAATGTATTTACAGGGATACTGTTTGGTTTTGATTTACTAAAAATATGTGTCATTTCATTCATAAATCAGTGCAAGCCTTGTTGGGGGCAACATTGAAATCAAGTCCTCCTTGAAGTAATGCAAAATTAATGCTGCATTCAGACCATATCGTAATTACTGTAATTTTGACACGACAACACATGACATTCTAATTGGAGCTGTTCACACCCTTGGACTTGGACCCAGAACTATCGCACTATCAAGTATAGCGCCTAATGAATCTGTGGTGGTCAGGTATTACAATTCATAGCTCTCAGAAAGCTCCCAGTTCACAAGTTGTAATTACGAGTTCTTTGAGGACGTGAATGGTTTTTACAAGTTGATATCTCATAATAACGGTAATTACAATATGGCGTAAGGTTAGATTTGTTAAATCTGATGATATCATCTGTCAAACGTGCTTTGTGAGAAAGGTGTTTTAAAATCGGCCAAACTATGGGCAACGAGGGAGCTCCATGCTTAATAAAGTAATAAGCTTTTATTTTATTTATCTGTTATAAATTCACTGTAAACCATGGCTTCATGGGGCTTATTGCTTTTATAAAATGGTTATACCATCTATGTAGCAAGGTTTCACAAAATAAAACAAAGCAAATAAAATGTTAATAAAAACATTATTCTTCCACCAAACAATGTAGTTCCTCAGAAACGGTTGTGGTTGCAACAAAGTGGTTGTCAAGCAACAACAGACGTAAACAAAGGTGTAGGTTTGTAGAGTGATTTACAACAGCTTCAAACGCAGCTCAACCAATCAGAATCAAGGACTGTAACTATCTGTTTTATAATGCAGATTTAATGCCACTGAACAATTAACTTGTCTCCTCCAACCTGATGAAAGTTTGATATGCCCAGCTAGCATTAATGAGGACAATCCACTCTACCGCATTTTAAAGATCAACACATTTACACTCAACCCATTTTCTGATGACACCGTGTTAGTCACTTGGAGGCATTTGATGAATTATGAACATCAGCCAGGCACAATATGTTTCTGGGATAGTGCTGAATAGCATGATGAATCCTCTTGAAACAATGGTGACATCTTGAAGGTAAATAGAATGAAGACGGATGGCTCATTACCTGCTGTTCCTTTGGATTTTCATTCATCTCCAGTCATTATTTTGTTTGAAGTTTCTTACTAAGTTGCTAAGTTTTGAGTTGGCAATTTGTTCAATTTTTGGTTGCACTCAATTCAACTTCTCAAATTAAATGAACTCTCTGCATTTGCTAAATTTTTTTATTCATTTGTATGGCTCTGCAGAGATATTCAAGCAATGAAACAATACTTTACAAGATCTAAAGTGGCCACAACATTTATAAGAGATGTTTTAGGACTGTTATTTACAGTAATACTATTTTTTCTCATGCGTTTCTCAGAAATAAAAATATAACTTTCCAATACTACGTCAACATGCTATACATTTCCCTCAGATATTCTAAATTTCCGGTTTAGAATATCTGAGTGTATCTGTATACAAATATGTTACTCACAACTGATGACGCACTAACCTACAGGATCCAGAGGTTGCATGCATGTGAAAGCAAAGTAAGGATAGAGCTTCTAACCTCTTACTATAGTTATACTATCCCATAGATTTACTGTACTTTAACACAGTTTATTGGAGTCAGCTTTACTGGAGTTGTTACTGCAAACAGACTGCTATAACATATTAAAAGGTCTCAATCTTTCAGTAACTTTATTATTTTTCGCTTTATGAAATCACGCATGCTGACTGGTTGCCCTGGCAACCAGGCACCTGGTGCCAACCAATAGTGCTGCATTTCTACACCTAACTTCTATAACCTCAGTTTCCCAAGGGAATAAGTGAGGGACCTCGGGCTCAGAACATTTGTTGCAGCTATTTTAAGACTATTTATGGGGAAGAGCTTCATCAATGAAAAGACAGGAAAATAAAGGAAAAGAAAAAAGGCAGTATAGTCAGTCACTTTTAAATCACTTTTAAATCAAGAAAATGCATCAGTAAGCCCATTCCAATTTCCTTAGGTGTCAAGACTTCATAGGGAACAAAGACAGCATGAAAAAGTGGGTAACTTCACATTAACACACAGGATGACAGTATTGCATGAGTAAGTGCTGAGTAAAGTACATTAAGAATGAAATATTGAATGGCCTTTGCCAATGTTTGTGTAGGGAGAAATGTTTGTGTGGTCATAATGTTGATTTACATGACAACTTGTGAAATCTTGCAAAGCTTGCAGCAAAAAGCATGAGACCCGGGTAAAATGTAGGTGCATGTTTGCATATGTGTGTTGGACCAAGAAGAATCGGAGGTGTTGCAAATAAACAATATTCACTGACACAATGGAAGGAGAATACATGTATTTCCAGTGTCTTGTCTGTCATATAAACTAACTAATTGCCCAGTTATGCCAAGACAACATGCAATAACATTCTTCACTTTAACGAAAAACAAATTAACTGTGTGAGCAGTCTCCAGTTTTACCAAACAACCTATCCAGCGGAAATGGACATTGTTTTTGTTCTCAGCATAATTTGCAGAGGTTCATGCTTTTTAGCCACTTGATATTATTTCCTTTAAGTGAATAATAATGCTGTATGCTTACTGTTTGAAAAAAATAGCATAATTTACCAGTAAAGCAATTTTGAGCTATACATTGTAGTCATTTTATTTAGACTATTTATAGATCTCTATCTGAGATCTCCACTAGACCCCGACGGTGTTCTGAATGAATGGAACAGTGGATAAAAGAAATATATGCTTTGTTAGCATATAATATGCAATAATTTAGAGTTCGAAGCTTTGAGGGGCTCAACATTTTAAAGACATTTTGGAAGGAAGAAACTTTTTTCCCGCAGTTAATCAAACGCCAACTAAAGACATTTTCAACAAAATACTAAAGGTGAAAATTAGCTAAATTCTTGGTGATTATTTCCCCCCCAGTAGCGACGTATAAAAACAAAACTCAAAGGAAGTTACTTTCAAACTAAGCTGATTTCTTTTGGTTAGTGTGGTGAATTTGCTTAAACCAATTCATAATACAAATTCATGGGAATGCTGAGAAAAAATATTTGGATCTCACACTAAATTTCCAATTGCCTGGATTCCAACTGAAATGGCTGGATTTGATACAAGGAAATTCTCGAAGAGTGGTAAATGTGACCGCACCTTAATGTTGTATAGCCTAGTATTTAATATAGCCTATAATAATGCAGTAATAATGTCAGAGTTTGTATTGTTAATGTTCCGCCTGCTCATAATCTGAAACGCTTAAGGCCTGGTCACACCAAGGATGATAACTATAAAGATATCGATAAATATAGAGTTCTATAAATCGTTCTCAGTTTTAAAGAACAGCAGAGTCCATACCACAGCTATAATGATAAAGACACAGAGAAACGATATCCTTGAAATCCCTTTCAAACTATTTTTTCCATCTCATGAACGATAAAAACATTGACACCCAATCAAAATCAATCCTGCTATCACGAACTTGAGCTCGAATTTAAAACGGCAGACGTGCGTGTGCTTAGAAGAATAAACAGACGATATTGTCCGCCAATATCTTTAGTTATTTTTGTAGTTATCTTTATGTTATCGTTCTTGGTGTGAATGTGTCTTTATGCATCCTGCAGGTTACCTCCCCAGGATAATTTTTTTTGATTACATCTATTTAGTGCCAAGAAAAAATACAAGACCTGTACTAAGTTGTGATCCTTTCCCATTACTAAAATGTGTGAAGCCCCAATTAAAAAATACTTTACATAAATTCCCTTTTAAGCCTTCTCAAACATTTTGACTTCCTTTGAGACCTCTTAATTAAAAAATAATTTGTAATAATACAGAAAAGAAAGAAAGTGGCACAATGGGGCTAGAAACAAAAAAAAGTCGATGTCTGAAACTTGTCCAAGCTTGATGTAATTACCTTGCGTAATTACCACTGTGTTGTTATGGTGGTATTGAATGTCAAGGCAACAAGGAATGAAAGAGATGAACAGACATGCTGTCAACCTTTTTAAGCGATTCAAATTCATCATTCATTATCGTCTTTAGAAATAAATGAACAGCTGTTCAGAGGTTTGACATCCTTAAAGGTGGGGTAAGCGATTTTTCAAAAACACTTTAGAAAACTGATTCGGGCCGACTAGCAAAACAAACTTGTAGCCAATCAGCAGTAAGGGGCGTGTCTACTCATGATGTGGAGGAGAGAGCGTTCAATGCACAGGACGGACATTAGCTGAACCGTGCGACAGAAAGATAGAGATGGTGGATAAAAAACAAAAGAGGAAAACATCTGCAGAACAAAAGAATGCTTACGGCAATAAGGCAAGATGTAGGACCAGTGTAAATATCGGATCAGCTTTCCAGTGCTGGAGAGAACTCAAGGAGTGGAAGGCCTGCGATCGGACGCCGAGGTTGCTTTGTTTCTACTCGATAGGTGAGTAACACCGTGTCTGCGCCGCAACAACTCATGGCTGCAATATAACAAAGAGTGAAAAATTTAAGGGGGTCTGAATACTTTCCGTACCCACTGTATATCTATGGTGTAGATAGCAAGGGCGAGACGCTTTTGGGGTAGGGGCGTGTTTGTTTTGGTGAATTCAAATGTCAACATTGGCTACCAGAAATCGCTTACCCCACCTTTAAACAAAGACATGATACACAGATATTTGAAAGTAACAAAAAATTTCAAAGTGTAAAATATGTGAAACTGTGATAGTATTTCATTAGGGATGTATGGTGTAGCTTATGCAAAATGGTGCTTTGTTTCAGTAACAAAAGTGAGAGTTTGAAGAAATTTTCAATGATTGTTCTTTTTTCTGAAGAATGCTAGTGTGATTTGAAGACGTGAAACACTAGAGACCCTTCGCAAAGGCCCGCTCCCCTTAGTTACTGTTGCTATGTTCGACAAGCCATGCCGCTCTCATGCCACACATCATGTTCTCACATAATGAAAAATCAACCCGATCTCACGGCAATTCGTGAGGTGTTTTATGAGGTGGCTAATTTGTATGAATTCATATTACCAAATGTATAAAATTTTTGCTAAATCGTATATTTTACGAGTTGCACAATTCGTATGCTTGACCTACACCTAACCCCGCCCCTAAACCCAGCTGTCACTGGGGTCTAGACAAATCGTACAAGTGAGGTCATACACATTTAAATAAATTAGCCACCTCGTAAAATTGAGTAATAGGAAGCAGAAGAAGACCTTGTAAAATGCGTACAAGTACATCACGGAGCAAAGAGGAAACTGATAACACACTGACAGACAAGACAGAGAAGGCTACTTCTGGTATGAAACAAGGTGTCAGCTTTCAAATTTGGTCTTTTTGTAAGAAATTCAAACAATAAATAAATACCATTTTGTGGCTCTTGGATGTGTCATGACAGATCGCTGTAGTCGCTCAATTTAGGTGGCACTTGAACCAGTCGTCTTTTTGTATTTATTTAAAGCATGAAATAAACATCAGAACATATTTTATTTCAATCACGGAAAGATGTCTATACACACAATTTCAAGTTTAAGTCCACCAAAGTTAATCTACTCTACTGTCTGTTTTGTTTGTCGTCGGACAAAATGGCGGATTATGATGGCATTATGATGACATTATGATGGTCAGATCTGTCTGTCAATCAAGCTCTTTGCTAAGGGTTAATTTTAACAAGCAGCCCTGTGTATTGATTTAAATTACAATGTTCTTAAAGACTAAAAAATACATAAATAAGACAACATTCTATTGCTTAAACAGTGAAGTAATTGCTTTGTGAAGTTGTTAAAGAACTGTGCTAATAATCAGGTATAGTATAACATTATTACATAGTATACCAAATTTTAAATTGTGTATAGCATCCTGTTGGAATAATCTCAATTAAATGTCCAAATCTGTTAGCATTTATGAACAACAGCACAGAAACAGATGGTTAGTTAGCTTGTGTTAGACAAGTAACATCTTCTCAGTGAAAAAAGTCACATGCTCTCACAGTATAAGGAGTGAAATTCACAATAGTACACTTTCATGAGAAGTGCACCTCCAGACATACACACACTTGGCCCTTGTGTTTTGGAGGGAGGGGCATTCTAAGCTGATACACATCAGTGCGTTTCAGGTCCCCTGTGTATGTGTGTGTGCGTCTCAAGGCATGACTGTGACGGGACTCACTGAGTCTCTCAGCCATATTCCCTCCGCAGTCTGTGAGTCCCCTGTCCCAGAAGTCCTACTGTCTAATCTGTCCAGACAGCCAACAGGATATTGAGAAATAAACCCGTTGTATATCTAGAAATTGGCTTGGTAACTTCATCCAAATGTTTGTTTAACATTTGTCTTTGTGAAACTGGCTCAGGGCCTTGCTCCAAATTCAAGTAAGGGCTTGTCTTTTTCTTTCAGTTATGCCTCGTTTGAATACTTTCTGCATATAAAATACTTTCAACTAAAGTTTTTACCTTCGCCCTCTGTCTATCTCTGCCTGTCAATGTCTCTCTGTCCTTTTCTTTCTCCCACTAGCTGTTGTGTCAAGTGCAGTTGTGTCTCTGTGCAGTGAAGAGACGTCTCTAGAATTACTTTAAATGTGCAAAACAGCAACATAAATAATCTGCTATGATCCACAGGGAAAAGGACTTCACCCTGTACCTCATTTCTGCTAACATTAATGTGGATTGACGTGTTAACTTAACTATGCTATTTTAGGGTGAACTGTCTGTCCATAGGCATAATTAATGATGGCGACCTGTCAGCACCTCTTTTTACCATGACTGGTTTTGCCCCCAAACTTACGGCAAATAGCGGAAACTGTTGAGCAGAGTTTTTCTGTTTTGTTTGTGGGTGGTGTAATGAATGGTGAACATGTGCTGGAATTCCAGAAACCCAGAACCACTCATACTGAAATAGAAAAAATAGTTGCTACATATGTGTTTATAAATGCATTTATCCACTGACCTGCAAAATTCCAGGACTAATATTTATATGTTTTTGAAAGAAGTCTCCCCAAGACCAAGAATTTATTTGATCAAAAAATACAGTAAAACGAGTAATATTATGAAATATTATTACAATTTAAAATAACTGTTTCCTGTTTGAATAATATATTTAAAAATGTAATTTATGTGTGATGGCAAAGCTAAATTTTCATTATTAATCAGTCTTCAGTGTCAAATGATCCCTCAGAAATCATTCCAAAATGCTGATTAGGTGCTCAAGAAACATTCATTATTAATATAAATTAATATCAATTGTTGTGCTGCATAATATCTTTGTGGAAACTGTGATACACAACTATTACACGAGGTTTGGGGTAAGTATATATTTAATATATATACTGTATATATACGTATACTTGTAGAAAAGCATGTTTTTTTTTTTGCATATCAAGATAAAACATTAGGGTTTTACATACATTTCAGATTTTCTTCTGGAAATTCTATAGACCTGACCTCGGGTTCAGTACATCACATAGAGAATTTAACAAAACAGTAAAAAATAAAAAAACCTTGTTACTTATTATGATCTAATTAATATGATTAATTATTACGAATATTAACGGTCCTCCTCTATTTTAGGGTGGTTTATATGTAACAGCACAGATGGCAGATGTGATTGTGCAGCTCTCATTATTCCATTGATGCTTGACATATAAGTGCATGTGTATGTGTGTGTGTTTGCTCACAAGCTCAATGTCACTGTAATAAAGTCTAATTTAATTATGACATAGAAGACCCAGCACAGCACACTTTGCCCTCATGGTACAGTGGGAAGCAGCAGTAATAGCCGGCCTGCACTCTGATAAGCAGCGAAGCAGTAATTGGGGTGTCATGAGCCACAGGTGTAATGTCCTCCCACATGTTTCTCTGAGCAATGTTGGAAGAGCTACCTGACTCTAATTAAAATGAACCGCATCAGGAAGAGCTCACTAGTTTGCTTGTGAATCAGTACATTTACTACTTTTACACATACAGTATCTAATGTACTGTCATGTGTACATGTCTTTGTTCAACATTTTATGTTCCTGATCCCAAAAAGGGTTATTATAATGAACTAAAACTAAAACCATTCAAAAAAGCTTTCATTATTCTAAATAAATTAAACTGAAAAAAAAAAAACGTTTTAATTTCACCTAGTTCCTAATGCAACATTTTTCATTTTCTAGTTTAGTACAGTTCATATATTTTAACTTGATATAAAATAAAACTGAAACTGAAACTGAAAATAAAATGGGTTATATGAAACTAAAACTGAAATAAAACTAATAAAAACTTAATAATAATAATAATAATAATATAATTATGACACAATGAAATTGCTTTTCTGTTTTACTAAAAATACTATTAAGCTAACAATAAAAATGTCTCAAAATACTATAATAAAAACTATAACATTATCTAAATAATACTAAAATAACAATCCTAATCATAGACATTAAGCTGTGAAAACAAATGGCGGGATTTTACAATATTTAACAGTAATATGTTATGATAAAATGAATTTAGGAGTTTACAATGAAATCAATTCAGGTTAGGTATTTATAATATAATATAATATAATATAATATAATATAATATAATATAATAGTGAAAGCAAAAACAACAGCAACAAAAAATCCAGCAGCACAAAACACACACACACACACACACACACACACACACACACACGGACATTTCCTTTAACCTTAAAACACAACACAATGCATGATGCAATGCTTAATTCAAAAATATTGCAGAAAATTCTTTAATATTAACACAATACATTGGGCCCTACTTGTTACATTATTTTTCTCAGAGTGTGTTCACTATGAAGTTACTCTATGCAGCTGCCTGTAGTAAACTGTAGAACTACTACTATAAACATATTCTAAAGGTATATACTGTAAATCCATGTCATAATCTTTTACAGTGTACCACCTTCAGAAAGAGTGTTTGCATAGTTAAATGACTTCTCGACCCGTTTCTGCCAATGTGGTGACAGAATGACAGCAAAAAGAGCAATAGGTGTGACCATCAATATAATGAGCATTTAAATGTGTCCCATTAAAGCCTAACAGTAGGAATTCTTCTTGGCTGAGTTACCACTGAACAGAACAGGCACAACCTCTGATGCAGGATCAGCTCTAATTTCATATTCATTATATAGTCTATTATAACTTAATTATAATTTTAGTCTAGTATAATTCTTACATACTGGTAAAAAAAAAGTATAGCCTGAATGCACTGTAAGTCGCTTTGGATAAAAGCGTCTGCTAAATGCATAAATTATTATTATTATTATTATATAGTCGGACACAAATCAAAGATCCAAGAATGAAACTGACAGATCATAGCCTACTTTTAAAATTGCAGGACAAAAATATTGTTCTTGTAGAATATAGAACCCTAACTGAAGCAGTAACCTCAGTAATGTTCTTCTGCACATTAAACAGTCTGATTATTAATGACTGATCAGTGTGACTTCCATCTGCCCACAGCACTGGAGTCCCTCATGCATGCTTCATTCATCCTGAAGGGGCCAAGCTGTCAGAAAAAGGTTTAAGGTCCATGCAATGTCTGTGACCAGGAAATCAACCATATTGTCATTTTCTAGACACTGCACAAAGAATTACATTCAGCTGTTTTTTTCATCACAGAGGAAGAAGGGATGTTTTTCCAGTGTTGTTGGGAATATACTGCCATCTACTGAGGCAGACAGTTTATGGTTCAATGACTATTTCAAATTTGTTGCAGAACTTTTGTGGTGTTCTTCACAGACATTAGACAGTAATAAACTAAGATATAACCCACAACAGTTCCGGTGCTTCAACCCATTTTTTAATACAAGAATGCTGATATAGAGCAGGGCCATGGCAGTGCTGTTTCAGTATATTTTTTTATATTTTGAATTAGCTTTCATTTCTTAGCTTTGATTTTTGTTTCGTTTTTACTCATTTTGTTATGTGCTTTTGTAATTGTTATTCTTTTTATAATCGCTATAGCTTAATTTTAATTTTAGTACTTAAACTTATTTATTTCACTAACCTGCCAAGGCAACATTTGTAATTTGTAGAATTTCTGTTTTTTTATTGTTGCAGAACTTTTGTGGTGTTCTTCACAGACATTAGACAGTAATAAACTAAGATATAACCCACAACAGTTCCGGTGCTTTAACCCATTCTTTAATACAAGAATGCTGATATAGAGCAGGGCCATGGCAGTGCTGTTTCAGTATATTTTTTAATATTTTGAATTAGCTTTCATTTCTTAGCTTTGATTTTTGTTTTGTTTTTACTCATTTTGTTATGTGCTTTTGTAATTGTTATTCTTTTTATAATCGCTATAGCTTAATTTAAATTTTAGTACTTAAACTTATTTATTTCACTAACCTGCCAAGGCAACATTTGTAATTTGTAGAATTTCTGTTTTTTTTAATATTTAAGTTTTTCAACATAATATTTGATCATTTATTTCAAATAGCAAAAGTAATTTTAAATAGTTTTAGTTAATAGTAACAGCACTGAACAACAGCAGCGTTTAAGGGAATATAGGTTAATCTGAATGTAACTGTTGTGGGAGGAAAAAACTGTTAATTTAACGTCAATCAAAGCTAAGAATGTGACAGGCTTGAGTTCATTGTACCTCATTGTCCCTCACTTATTCAAATGTGTTACGTAAAATTGCAACGCACATCACTAATGATTATTTGTTTAGGTAACAATGTAAACATCATAAAGAAACATTAAGTAGCCTAATTATTGTTCATGACAGATGTAATCAGCCTACTGACTTTTTGCGTCACCTTACAATTAAAGGGCAAACTCTAAAATAGTTGTTCCTATAGGTGGCCACTAGATGTCAGTCGTGTCTAAAAAAACAACAAGAATAAATGATGAAGGCGAGTGTAGAAAAATATTTTTGTTGGAAACGTTCAAAATTAAGGAAAATGAGGTAGACTTTTTTATTATTATTATTCCTAACATTTGTGCATTTCCCATGAAATATCTGTTACAACATATTAAGACTTTTGCAAACTAGATGGTGTTTCTAATCAACTGTGTGTATATTACTATATGACAGCGTGTTATTAGTGGTGACCGTTTGCTCTTACCTTTAACGGCAGAGCCAAAAATAGGAAGTGCACTCAAGCGAAGGGAGTGGCTTCAGCGGCAGTCTCTCTCTACCTGAGTCTGAGAGCTCTGGACTTTGACTGGGGAACTTTTAGGAAATAGGTAAAAACAAGAACACAACTTCGCAAGGTTAGTGAGCAATTTAAATGAATACAGGGTTGATGGCGGTGGGCGAAACATCACACTAGCTTTTATTTGACAAGAATAGTCACACCAAATTGTTAATAGTTCACTCATTAGAATCACAAAACTTGCAATGTATTCAAGAAGGATACAAAATTGTCGTAATATATGGATATAATATTACTTAAAAGACATAATTGTATATTAAAACTCTTTTACATGTGTTTATATACATGTAAGGCTATATGTGTGTTTTGGGAGGGCAAGTCTGCGCAGGTACAGTTAGGCCTCTGTGCACGCACATTCCAGTGTCTCCATAGACCAGGGCTGCCCAAACTCGGTCCTGGAGGGCCGGTGACGGTGTCCTGCAGAGTTTAGCCCCAACCCTAATGAAACACACCTGAATCAGCTAATCAAGCTCTTAGTAGGTATGTCAGAAACTTCCCAGCAGGTGTGTTGAGGCAAGTTGGAGCTAAACTCTGCAGGACACCGGCCCTCCAGGACCGAGTTTGGGCAGCCCTGTCATAGACAGTGCGTGTGAGTCTGTCCACTGTCCACGAAACCTGCTATCGAGGATTTAACAGTGTGGTCTGCCTTAACTTAGTGTTTATTTCGTCTTTAGAAGGGTTTAAGGTTGTCCGTTTCTTAACTAAGTATTTCACCCTTGTTTGATAAACGACAAGGCAACACAGGACCTCCGTATTTTGCTTTGGGTGAGGTGAGGAGGATTAGGTTCCAGGAAACCACATGCAATTATATAATTAAAAGCTAGGCATTATATAGGTGCATGTGTACTTTATTCCCTTAGAGATGATAGTGGGGAAAATCAACAAGAACATCAACTTATATAAAACAATATGTGAACAACAGAACACAAGAGTGTCTATCCATATTTATTTATTTATTTGCTTCCTGCTCTCAGTCAGGGCATATATGTTTTAAACAAAAAAGCATAGAACTTTATATAATTTAATTACTTATAAATGTCTAATAAAAATGTTAGACCCATAAAACTAACTACTAAAAATCTGTAGCATCTTTGTTGTTTTAGAATCTAACATTGAATTACCTTTTTTTTCCCAGGTAAATATAAATCTGTTTTCATATATGGGCTCCTCCCTTGTGCTGGTCCTGTATTCTCTTTGTGCTCTGTAGCTTGGAGCTGGTGTTAGCTTGCAAAAACTATAGCCTCTAGAGGTCAAATCCCACATACGTGTTTTCTGTGCTAGATTAACTATTTCAGAACAAGTCAAGTCATTCTGGTTGCTACATTGGTGATTTTTTTTTTTAAACTAGCCAAACTTTAAAAACAATGTCAGCTTTACTCAAGTGTGACACTGTAACTTTAGCTCTGTGTAATCAAACGATTAGTCACTTAAAAGAAGACTTAAAACCGAAACCAAATAAAACTGAGACATTTATTCTTGGTATTCATGAAACATTTTAAAATAGTAACAATAAGGGATTCTAATTAATCTCACATTATTTAACACAAAGGTTTTGTCATATGCAGGCATTGCACAAGACTGTTTCAAGTTGTCTGTGCACAAATATAGGTAGAGTCATGCTTGAGTATGTTAAAAAAAAGACATGTAGCCTTACTTCTAGGAATTCATTGCCTCAGGCAAACAACACAGCAAGACAGGTCCTAAAAGTGAATACATACACAGAAACACACACTCACATATACTGTATGCATACATTCATAAACTAGCATCTTGCTGTGCCTTTAAATTTTATGTCAGACACCATCTAAACAGTATGACACCACACTGCAAATCAGTCCATACTGTATCAGCTCTGCATTCCAGTAAATACAATCACATGGGTGTGAGAGATATAATTATTTGAGCACAGAAACACAACCACTGTGAGCAAGCACAGTGTAAACTTTGGTCTAATGGATGCATTGAAGTAGGTGAATGGTATGTGAAGGCTTTTGAATCTGGTAAGGTTTTAGGTTGTCTTAATAGCTATGCACATTATATGGGTTCCATGCCATATATCAGAGTTTAGAGTTTTTAAATGTATTGTATCTATTGATATTGTATTTATAATTGTTCATGCTGAGTTCCCTTATTTGTATGTGTAGATCTGCCATCATCTAACACTCACTTAAAGTTAATCTTTAAAAACTAATAATTGTTAAATGTATCATCTTTAACAAATCTCAGAATGAATATTTAGTTTCATGCTGTAAATTATAATGTTGTTATGCATAAATCAATTTTTCACTTTTAAATTGACTGCTTTTTTTTTTTTTTTTTTTAGACAAAATAGTACAAGTGTATGAAAGTATTATATATGTTGCTATTAATGGAAAATGCCGTAGCACATGCCACACATGGTTCAATTAAAGGTGCAGTAGGAGATCTTGGAAAATGCTAACTTTAGCCTGATAGCACTGAAAGCGAATATCCCACCCTTCCTGCAATCGCCGTCCAAAGCCACGCCCCCTGAACGCATATACACTCACAGACCAGAATACCAGAGACAACATTACTACAATAGGCTACATCAGCGGTTCCCAATTCCAGTCCTCGTGCCCTCCGAAGTGAAGTAAACTTCAACAGAATTCCCCTGCTCAGGGAGGATGGAGCAATGAACACTGTGTAGGGATCATATCGATCGGAACACAGTTCATGCACGTAGCTCACTTCTAACGAGCTGGTTATCCGAATCGGGTGTGTTAACTAAGCGAGACATGCAAAATATGCAAAGCGTTTTGATTGGACGAACATGTCTTGGTCCTACGCCTTCCACAGAATATATAAATACATTTAGACCACTTAACTTAATGATTGCTATCGTGATGTGATGAGACTTTCAACCAGCATAACAGAAAATGTTTCTGAAGACAATCACCTATTGCACCTTTAACTATAAACAATGTTCTTGTGTTTCCAAACTGGCCTTACTACCAGATAGGATGATTGTGTAATGGTGTGTGGATATCTTTGAGGACATGGCGAGTGATGCAAGCACCCTTTCCTGGAAGGTACCCACCCAGGACTGGGATGGGGGCATCAAAAGCCCTGACCTTGGTCCTTTTGGAGATGGCGGTCCTGTAAAGATCATCAAAGTGTGCTTCAGCAGCAGCAACAACCTCAGCAAAAACTTCAAACTGATCAAATGTGACAGCTCATGGCAGATCAAGGTATACAATACTGCTCAAAAGTTTTTTTTTAATGTTTTTGAAAGAAGTGTCTTATGTTCACCTATAGGCTGAATATATTGATAAAAAATGCAGTGAAAAAACAGTCATAATGTGAAATATTATTAAAGGGGTGGTTGATTGCGATTTCACTTTTTTAACGTTAGTTAGTGTGTAATTTTGCTGTTTGAGCATAAACAATATCTGCAAAGTTACGACGCTAAAAGTTCAATGCAAACAGAGATATCGTCTTTTAAAATTATGGCAGTTTAATGCCTACAAAATGGCTGGTAGGGACTACAACGAGTTACTTCCCAGGTTCGTGATGTCACAAACCCAGATAAACCCCGCCCCCGGGAACATGCAGCAAAGGGGGCGAGGCCATGTTGTGCTGCTTTCGAGAAGAGGAAGAGAAAATTAGGGGTGCACGTAAAAATCTATTCATATATGAATCGCGATTCTATCTTCTAACGATTCACAAGTTTCAAAATCAATGATCTAAAGCAGCGGTTCTTAATCCTGTTCCTAGCGTCCCCCTGCTCTGTACACACTCTGCATCTCTCTCTCTCTCTCTCTCTCTCTCATTCAGATCATCAGCTCAGCTCCAACAATGAACTGTTCCAATAATACACTTTATGTTTATAGACAGACAGATATTTTTCACATAGCTATGAGAAGCATTAAACATGCGGTTAGTGTACTGTATTAAATAAGCTGTATTGTAAGCTTTAATCAGGATAAAACCGTATATTAAAAGCTAACATAAGCAGTAGCATTTAAAAAATAACAGCATATCTAAAAGTATGAGACAACAACAAACAAAAAAACATACCATTGAGCATTTACATATGCACTGGCGGTTTAGCGAATCACAACACACTGGGCCAGCTAACCAATGTGAGCCCATTGCGTATTTCTGAGGAAGGGGCTTCATAAAAGCATGAAATCATCAGTGCGTTTATAGGAGAAGGGACAGAGCGGTGTAGAGTAAAGGTAAATTATGAGAAAAATAATGAGTTTTTTTTTTTTAAACGAAGGATTTACACATGTTAAGACTGCACCCCATAAACACAATCAAGCCTAGAAAAAAAGTCAACCACCCCTTTAAAATCTAAAGTAACTCTTTTAAATTTGTATATATTTTAAAATTTAATTTATTCATGTGATAGCAAAGCTGAATTTTCAGCAGTCATTACTCCAGTCTTCAGTGTCACATTTCAGAAATCTTTCTAATATGCATTTGTTGCTCATTAAACTTTTATTATTATTATTATCAATGTTTAACACAGATATGGTACTTAATATTATTGTGGAGTTCAAAAGAACATTTATGTGAATTTTTTGTAATATTATAAATGTCATTTTAAATGCGCCCTTGCTGAATAAAAGTGAAAAATCTTACTGCCCCCAAATCTTTGAATGGTAATCTGTATGACTAGAAAAACTGAATTATGGTATTTCTAGTAATATTATGCCAAATGTTGGAATGCCATGTCTGAACACTTGTGATTTGCTTATCCATTAGACTATCATCCAGTCTATTCTGATCAGTGGGCGTTTGGGCCCAAATGTGCAAAACCCAGGATGCTTTGGGCTGAGGCTCAAACACCTTAAATCTGAGGAGCTCCACTGGCTTCATCCAGACCTGACTGTAGGAGAGGTTGAGCTACGCTACGAGAGCCATCACGCCGAGGCGGAGTGGAGGTGAGGGAGAATGACGGTGGTTAATCTTGACTCATATCACCAATATACTTGCCATTATTTGAACTTTTCATAAATGTGTGTGTGTGTGTTTTATTTCAGATATGATCTTAGGATTCGCTACATTCCCACTGATTTCATGAAGAGGTTAAAAGAGGACAGGACGTTCCTTTTGTATTTCTATCAACAGGTCAGCAAACATCTCCAGATTTGCTTCCTGTCTGTGGTTGTATGTGGTCATGTTTTGTTAGTCAGTTCATGTAAGTACCGTTCCTCTTCTGGCAGGTGCGTTGTGGCTACATGCAGCATCATGCTAGCAAAGTTAGTGACAGCATGACACTTCAGCTGGGCTGTTTGGAGATCAGGTAACAAAAAGCATAGTCTGTTTGCTTTTATTGATATTGTCTGATTATCCAGTGTAACTGCAGGACTTCATGACCAGCAACTGAGTGCATATCTCCAATGCTTTAAACAGAGTTTTCACAGAATTAAAATGAGAAATGTTCAATTATTCAGTAATTCAATTTGCATTACTCTAGGTACACATTTTTATTGAATTGTGAGGTAATTTCAGAGCATTGCATCACATATCTGGTTTGTTCTGTCTTTCAGGAGGTTTTATAAAGACATGAATGCCAAAGGTCTAGAGAAAAGGTCCAACTTTGACTTGCTAGAGTAAGTTCATATTTTTCATTTGTACTTAAGTAATTTTAAAAAGGTGATTTTTAAAAAAATGTTTGCTAATATGGTGCTTTTTTATTTAGAAAAGATGTTGGTCTGGACCTGTTCTTTCCTAAGGGACTTATTGACAGTATGAAGGTTAGATTTGTTTCCCACTTTTCTCTGGTGCCATTATTTAGTTAAAGGAGAAGTTCACTTCCAGAAAGAAAATGTCCTGATAATTTACTCACCGCCATGTGATCCAAGATGTTCATGTCTTTCTTTCTTCAATCGAAAAAGAAATTAAGGTTTTTGAGGAAAACATTCCAGTATTTTACACCATATGGTGGTCTTCAATGGTGGCCAACGGGTTGGAGGTCTGAATTGCAGCTTCAAAGGGCTCTACACCATCCCAGCCAAGAAATAAGGCTCTTATCTAGCGAAACGTTTGGTCATTTTCTAAGAAAATACAAACGTATATATTTTTAACCACAAATGCTCGTCTTGCACTAGCTCGACCTCACACGTTATGTTATCACGCATGTGTGACATAGGCATAAGTACCAACCCAGCGTTTACAACGCGAACGTTCAAAGAAAGGTAAAACAATGAGTGCATTTACATGCACCCTCTTAATGCGATTATAATGAGATTTTGGCAATATTGCGATTAAACTTTACCTCATGTAAACGCAATACTTCGATTTAAATAATGCGATTAAACTCATAATCGCAGCAAGCATAATCGTATTAACATAAGTGGCGTATGCCGATTTTAATCGAAATAACAGGCATGTAAACAGCTTAATCGCAGTATTGCCGCTCTGACCAAAGTGCGCATGTGATTATGACATACATAAATGACGTGACTCGCACCTGTAATAATACGGAGATTAGAAACTATGGCGGGGAAGAAAGCATTGCATTTCTGGGGAAAACACAACTCGCTTCCACCAGTCTGTTCCCCCTCATCCAGAAACGGCGAGTAGAACGCGACGGCAGCGTAGGCAAACGAATTGCCATCACATTTCTATGGCACCGAAAAAGCATGTAATACTACCATACAAATGTGTTTTGCATTAGACGTAAATAAATTAAAACAGCACACCTGCTCTTTCTGAGTCCATCATTTGTGCTGTGCAGTGGGGTATGTGAATAATGGCAGTAAAAAAAAATAACCACAATTCTTAGCGAATAATACGTATAATGGAAACTGCATGTAAATGGGAGTGAAGAGCTTTGCTCTTGGCATGTAAACATCATAATGCGATTAAGTCCTTACTCTGATTATTGGAAATAATCGCATTATTCGTGCGCATGTAAACATAGTCAGTGATGTCGGACGATTTTGAAGTTGGGGGAGATAACGAGATGAAGTTTTTGCCATATCCTACCTTTTTGAACTGTACTGTACACAGATGAAGAACTAACCGCGTGTGACGTTTCCAACGTGATTACGTAATGTGTGAAGACGCGGATGCGCATCGCATAGCTAGTGCAAGACTAGCATTTGGGGTTAAAAAGTCTATACATTTTTTTTTAAAGAAATTGACAGATCATTTTGCTAGATAAGACCCCTATTCCTCGGCTGGGATCGTGTTGAGCAATTTGAAGCTGCATTGAAACTTGAAATTTGGACCTTCAACCCGTTGGCCTACATTCAAGTCCATTATATGGGCCATTATATTCCTGGGATGTTTTTCTCAAAAAACTTGATTTCTTTGCAACTGAAAAAAGAAAGACATGAACATCTTGGATGACATTCGGGTGAGTAAATTATCAGGAAATGTTCATTCTGGAAATGAACTTCTCTTTTAACAGGCCATTTCCAGAGTTAAAATTGAAGTTTTAAGTTGTTTGTGTTCAATGTTTGATGTGTTTTTTTTTTCAATTGCAAACCTTTTACCAAGACATTTAAATTCAGCATAAATTAATATTTGTTCTTATGTAATCTTTTTTTTTTTAAATGAATGGAAAAAAATGCATGGATAATATGCAGCTAGCCAGTCAAAATAAACCCTAAAATAAATCAGGACCATGATAAAATAAACTGAAAAAATAAACAAGTGGCAGCTTATGAGATCTTAGCACACTGAAATTCTACCGCTAAACTGTAAAATTTTGGTTTTAACAGCCCAAGCAACTCAGGAAGCTCATCCAGCAAACGTTTCAGCAGTATGCATTACTAAAGGAGGACGAGTGTATGATCAAGTTCTTCGAGACCTATGGGGAATTCTCCAACTTTGACGAGGAAATATTTCCTTGTGAGCTAGTGGTAAGTTCTCCAACTTAGGTGTTAAAAAATGTTGGGGTTTATTCAAAGTGGAAGATTTAATGTGCTAAATTGAATGTACTAAAGCCCCTCTTAATCTACACAGCAAGGTTGGAGTTTAGCAGTGGATTTAGTCATTGGTCCCAAAGGCATTCGGCAACGTACCAAAGCAGACTCCACCGTGAGCAACTTCATACTTAATTTCCAATCAAGTATTTATTCCTTATTTTCATGCCAGTTGTCATTGTCCAAATGTTGTTTCAAGTTCATGCTCGTTTACTCTCCCTAGGCTGTTTGCCTTGCTGAATTTAAACAGATCCGAAGTATCAAATATAACACACAGATTGACGGCAGAACATTGTTACTTATCGAAATTGAGGGTGCCAAACAGGTGAGAATGTTCTCACTTCAGTATTAGGTTGTTAAACTTCATATGCACAATGCCACTCTTGTGGTAAACTAGCCGTGACCTTTTTTTCCATTCCTAGCCTCTTTCCATCAGTGTGGCGTCTTTGGCCATTGCGGAGAACATGGTTGATCTGATCGATGGCTACTGTCGGTTGCTTAACCACACAGACTCATCTTTGATAGTCAGTCCAAATAAAAGTAAATCTCCTAAAGGTAAGCCCCAATTAATGTATGTCTGCGATTGACAATATTCATTTTACAAAGAGTCATTTAAAAGAGTTAGAGCTTGTGTGAACTACTTCCAGGGAATTGATCATTATTTATTTTCTAAATTCTTGTCATCTGGAAAAAGTCTGAGATTAATTACTAGACTTTTTCTGAAATGCTGAGAGTTTATGGCAGCTCTCCTATGTATGTTGTGCATTTTGAATCATGTCTTTTGTGATTAATGTGGGTTTGGGGATTGCCATATTTCTCTGTTTTGCAAACTGAGATTTATCTTCGCTGTCTTAGGTGTGCAGTTGCGCAACTCTCTTCCTGAAATTCCCTCCGAGTGAGTACATCAACATTCATCTCTTATGAAATAATTCACAAAGTGAAATGGATTTGTGCGTACATTTTAGATACTTTATTTCACTGTCCTTATTGCTGTTCACTCTTTCCTGCTGTTAGGAAGAAAACAGAAAGCTTCAGATACAGCAGTGAGTATCAGACCCTCCTTTAGTTGCAATCCAATTCAGACACTTGATATTTGCTGTATTATGATAAGTTCACGACAAAGTGATAACATCATATCTATCTTTCAGACTCTGATATATACTGTGAAATCCCAGATGAAAAGCCGCCACCACCTGGTATGTATGGGAATTGTTTTTTTATGTGTTCAGTGTCAGTATCACTGTAAAATCGTGCACTTGCTCATTATTGTTTGTACTGATGTGCTCTTCATGTGTTTCGAAAATAGCAAAGGTTGGACTGTCCAGGAAAGATATTATCCTGAAACATATGCTGGGTGAAGGCTTCTTTGGGGAGGTTCATGAAGGAGTTTACCAGAAAAAGGCAAGCAGTACTAGACACTTTAGTCATGTGATGATGCAATGACAACTAAAATGTTTTTGCAGGTCAAATCTGGATTTTCCTTTTACAGTACATTCATTTAGCATAATGTTGTTGGATGTTTTACAATAACATTAGCAAATCTCATCATTGGTGACTTAGCTAATATGATTAGTTAAATTTTTTTTAATAGACCATTTTTAATTGTCTTGGTTAGAATGGGGAAAAGATTAGTGTTGCGGTGAAGACCTGTAAGGAATGTGCACCTGATGTCAGAGAGAAGTTCGTGGGTGAAGCTGGTATGTAAATGAAAACTCAGGGTACTTATTATAGCCTATTAAAGTCAATAGATGTTTCTTCAACTATGGCCACTTTTGGAACTGTGGACTTTTGTGGATAATTATAAATTATCACAACATATTATATTTGTGTACACAAAGAGTGTGTATACTCATCAATCACCAAAGAATTCTGTCATTTTTTTCTGAACTGTCAGTTTTTTTTCTAGCATATCTCAAATGATGTATTGGGTTTAATAACATTCTGTGGTGGAAATAACATTTTAAATATTTTTGGACTTCTTTGACTTTCTAAGGCTAAAATTATATCTATAATTTTGCGTATTTCACATAAACACAATAAATATGATTGCATAATTTGAAAAAATTACAGCTTGATTAGAAATTATGCACAAGAGAATCAAGATTCCCAAAGCATTATATTATATGATATATGAGGAAGCCTAAATTTAAAAGTTTGATTGCTACTTGAAAAAGTGAATTAATAAAATCCATGGTCATTTTTATAAAGAATATAAATTTTTTCTAGATATTCCAGGTGCAGCTAAAATATTTTAATGTGAGAAAAAATATTTTAAGTGAAAAAATTACAGCTTGATTAGAAATTATGCACAAGAGAATCAAGATTCCCAAAGCATTATATTATATGATATATGAGGAAGCCTAAATTTAAAAGTTTGATTGCTACTTGAAAAAGTGAATTAATAAAATCCATGGTCATTTTTATAAAGAATATACATTTTTTCTAGATATTCCAGGTGCAGCTAAAATATTTTAATGTGAGAAAAAATATTTTAAGTTTTTTTTATCATTTTCAAATAAATCACACTCACAAATAATAAGCTGTTAAAGTCATGGGATAAAATATAGTTGTGGACAGTTTGTCAAAAAGATTGAGAACCACTGCTGTTGTCTCTGTGAATTCACTTTTGAAAAACTTAGTGCCAAAATTGTTAAATTGTTGGCTGTGGTGGAAATGACACAGTAGCAGAAAGTTATAAAAATGATGCAATAATATACTAATAAATAGTTTTCACATAATACATTTTGAAGTTTTATGTAATACATCCATTTTAAATGAGTTTTCATATATTCAGAAAATCTGGGTCCCAGATTTTGAAACAAGCTATATGAAACATTTGAAATATAGCAAAAATAAACAAAATATAATAATATAATAATGAGTAACTGTATTCTTTTATCTGAATTCAGTTATCATGAAGAACCTGGACCATCCACACATAGTGCGACTGATTGGAGTGATTGAGGAAGACCCTGTATGGATTGTCATGGAGCTGTGTCAGCACGGGGAGGTAAACAACAGCCCAGATGCTGGATGTTATCACTCTTATTTGTATTATATGTCAAAACACATCTTTTGGAAAATTGCAGGACCAATAATGTTGTCACTATGAGTGATTATTTTGGGGAGGGTGCTAATATATTATATGAGATAGAGGGGTTTACGTATCTTTTAAATTAAATCAATAAAATTCCCTTTCAATCCATAGTGTAATTCCAATTGCCAGAACCGCTGTGATTGATTTAGCAAACTCAATTAAGTGAATGCCATAGATATGGCTCTATTAACATTTATAGGCTCTGTAAAACCATCATAAACTGTTTACAAACTCACAGGAAGTTCAGTATTGAATGAATCAACAACACTGCGTCTTGTCAAGTACTGAATGACTGGCCTGAGCAGTCAACTAATAGTGAACTCAGACATGTGCATGGTTTAATAAACCAACTTAAGAAACCACCATAGGGTCTGAAAAAATGCATCTCAGGGCAGTGCAAAGTCTAGCTTTATTGCCTGTATGTGTAATGCTTCACTTTAATGAATTTTTTTTTTCTCTTTTTCTAAAAATACTTGTTTTGTTTTTACAGCTGGGGAAGTACTTGACAAAAAATCAGCAGAGTTTGACAAACGTAACTCTGGTACTCTTCAGCCTACAGATCTGCAAAGCTCTTGTTTACCTGCAGGGAATGAACATGGTCCACAGGTGCAACATGCACTTCAATATTTTTCATTTTTTATTATCCGGTATATACTACAATTCAAAAGGTTGGAGTCAAACATTAAACATTTTTTTATTTTTTATTTTTATGTACACCAAGGCTTTGTTTATTTGATGGTGAAATATTATTACAATTTAAATAACTTTTCTATTGTACTATATTTTAAAATGTAATTATGGCAAAGCTGAATTATCAGCATCATTACTCCAGTCTTCAGTATCACATGATCCTTCTGAAATCATTCTAATATGATAATTTGTGTCACGGATCTGGAGGAAGGACTCAAATGCAGAGTGAGTGTTAACAGACTTATTAGACAGACTTGCAGACAAGATGAGAGATGGTGAGGAGAGGAGTGAACAGTCCCAACACTAGGCAGGGAATGACTTGTAGACAGGCAGGCCTGGGTGTACAACCACAGAGTCCAGTCCAGGATGGCAGGCTGCCAGAGAGCAGTGAAGCTGGAGGCCTGGGGTAAGTAACGGTAGCCTGACACTTCTCACCTCTCCACACTCGTGATGTATCAGGTACTGCACAGGCCTAGCAGCGTGGCAGACCCAGGGAGAAGACCAGTAGCTCAGCCTGCCAGTCAGAACAGGGCAGGACTGGACAGACAAGAAACAAAACACACACTAATCAATTAGACAGGGATTACTCTGTATAATATAAGGTGAGACAGGCTAGCAAGCAGAGAGACAAACACTAGTTAGGACAACCGGTTAGAATAACAAACTGACAGCACACAAGAGGAAGGGAGCACAATATAAAGGAGAGAAGAACACGAGGAACAGGTTGAAACACTCAGACAAACAGGGAGAGAACGAGAGGGACAGGTGACAACAAACGAGGACTAAACAAGGAGGCAGGACGAGAGGAACACATGGCAGACAACAACAAAGACAGAGCCATGTGCTCGCACACAACACAAACAAGGAAACATGAAACAGAGACAAGACAGATAGGGCAGGATCCTAATAATTTGCTGCTCATGAAACATTTCTTATTATCAATGTTGAAAGCAGTTGTGCTGCTTAATATATTTGTGGAAACATTGATACATTTTTGCAGGATTCTTTGAATTGAAATTTCGTAACATTAAAAATGTCTTTACTGTAACTTTTGATCAGTTGAATAAAATTATTCATTCGTTTAAAAAATAAAATCTTACTGACCTCAAATGTTTTAATGGTTAATGTATGTATAGTAACGTTTTTACATTTTTAACACAGAGCATTCTTGGAAATCACTCAAATTGTTTACAGTACATGCATACAGTGGGCGGAAAAGTCAGAGACCATGCCTGGAAATAAACAGAAATGTTTATGATTTTTTTCGATTATGATGTAAAATGAACCATCTTTTCACTCACTTTCTTATGCTGATAATTTAATTTAATATGGACAAAGCTGCAAAACAGAATCATTTTCACTAGTGGTCTAATGAATTTACATTTTCATTATTGTTGTCATTTGTTGTTTGTGTTGGTGTGATCTGCTTGACAGAGACATAGCTGTACGAAATGTGCTTGTTGCCACACCTGAGTCGGTGAAGCTGGGTGACTTTGGCCTTTCCAGATACATCGAGGATGAAGAATATTACAAAGGTTATCTCAGCTGTTTTACACACTCATAAAAGTAATGAATTGTTTAATAATTTTATGATTCATCATTCCATTCTCTGTTGCAACTATAATCATCTTAACTCCTCTGTCACGTTATAAAATCTTCTTAAATATTATTTTTAGTTTTTTTTAATATTCCGTTTAACAAGCATAGCAATTTCTCATTACCTTGCATTATGTCTGCAGCATCTGTTACTCGTTTACCGATCAAATGGATGGCTCCTGAATCTATTAACTTCAGACGCTTCACCGCGGCCAGTGATGTGTGGATGTTCGGTGAGTGAATAGAAGAAAACTGACAGATTTTGACATGTCCATTGTACCAAACAATGACACTGTTAGACAGACAATTTAGACAGACACTCACTTGTTTGATTAATTAATATTGCCAACATTTTGAGCATATATATATTTTATACAGTATATATTTTAAGACAGAAAAGGTGTTCAGAAACCAGTATTTCTAAAATTGCCTTCATGGCTCTTTATAGTCATTGTAAAATTCTCACAGGGCACATAATTCATTTTTATGAATCCAATTTCCAGTTTTGGCATGCTTAACCGTCCTATGCTTACAAACATTATTCAGCGCTTCAGGACCACTATTAAACTTAATTTATACAAAATGTCATACAATAACTGACTTTCATTTCCGTTGCAGCTTTTTACAATTTGCCAATTCATTTTTATCTAATTTCTTGGTGCAAGAATTATGTTGATATATAAAACAACTGTAAAAGTTTCTGTACTGCAATTTATATTTGTTTTCAATTAATATCATTCTTAATACTGGGCTTGAGCCATCAACATATTTTATTTCTGAAGCCCCTCACTAAAACACTGTTTAAATAACATGACTAGACAGACAGAGAGCCCTCTGTTTCTGGAACTCAGCTGTCATGTTCTATGAATCTTGAGCTTTCACTCAGTTTCTCTGATTGATGGCTTCACATAAGAGTGCTGCCCCTCCAGATGCACCATCAGTACTGAAGCAAGGAGAAAGTCATGGACAGATGATCCCAACACAGTTACTTAAGCTTTAGACTTTTTTTCAGAATAGAGCAACTGAAGTATAATTCACCCTCATGTCATTCCAAACCTGTATGACTTTCTTGCTTCTGTGGAAAATAAAAGAAGATATTTTGAAGAATGGTATAGACAAAAAAATAAAATGGAAGTCAGTTTGAAACTCTTTGATCTTTTGTGTTCCTCAGAAAAAAAGAAATGCAAACAGGTTTGAAATGACATGAAGGTGAGTATATGATGACAATTTTCATTTTTGGGTGAACTATCCTTTTAACATTTACTTATCTTTATGGGATCATATGATATTCCTAAACACCAGAGGTGTAAAATGCAAAAAAATCTATCAAACATTCCATGTGATTTCCCCCTCACTTCCATTTCATCTTCTCATGTTGCTCCCATCCAGCTGTGTGCGTGTGGGAGATTATGAGCCGAGGTAAACAGCCGTTCCACTGGCTGGACAACCGTGATGTGATTAACCAGCTGGAACAGGGCAACAGGCTGCCCAAACCTGAGCAGTGCCCTCCTGCCCTGTACTCTCTCATGACCCGCTGCTGGAGCTACGACCCCCGCGAGAGACCCACCTTCACCGAACTAGCCTGCAACATCAGGTTTCTCCCTTCATGCCCTATAATAATGTAGCCCTGTATCTTGTGCATTTGTAAAAAAGCCTAATATTACCTACTGTAATTTGATGATCCCGAGTTAAAACTCACACAGTAATATAATCATTGTTTTTAATATGGAATCTTTTTTTTCTTCTAACATACTCATGAGAGGACTACAGCGACTGAAATTGTATTTATTTGATCAAAAAGATACATTTTAACCAACACGCTCTTTTTAACAGTGATGTCCACCAAATGGAGAAGGAGTTAGAGGTGGAGAGAGAGAGAGACAAAGCCCGTAACACCCGGATCCTGGAGCCCAAGCTTAACATTAGTGAACCTCCACCAAAAGTAGCTGTCAGCTTTCATATGCTGTTTGTTTGCGCTTACACTCAGTTACAGCAGCACATTTGGCCTAACAGTCAGTGTATTTTGTTTACACCTCTAGCCTTCCAGAGTCAATACTAGCCGTTTCGGAAATACCCTTGGTGTCGGTCTACATCTTCAGGTAATGTGTCCATTTTGTTTAAATATCAAGACACTAAGCACTAAATTGTTATTGTAAAAATAGAATCCTTGAATACTGATATTTAATTGTATATTCATTTATAAATATGTTTTCTAAATATAATTTAATAAATAATATACATAATAATTAATGTCATTATGTTTTAGGTATATGTTGTATTAATTCGATATGCTCTGCTTTTATTTTCACCAGCTTAATGAGGCTTTATGTGCCAGTTCACCAGACCTGGCCAGCCCGTGTGATTACCAGTCACCTGTGGACTCAACTAACATCCTCGCCATAACTACATCCCCACCCCGTCGCCGCAGTCTTGGGGTAAAATTAGGCCTATTATCACATTTTCTGCTTTCACTATTAATTGAATCTTTTTTATGCATTTTCATTATTTAATATTTGTATTAAATATTTAATCTCATCCGTCTTTCGGATGAGATGTTAAACCGAGGTCCTGACTCTCTGTGGTCATTAAAAATCCCATGGCACTTCTCGTAAAGAGTAGGGGTGTAACCCCGGTGTCCTGGCCAAATTTGCCCCCATGGCCCTTGTCAATCATGGCCTCCTAATAATCCCCATCCACTTGATTGGCTCTATGACTTTCTCTCCTCTCCACCTGTAGCTGGTGTGTGGTGAGCGCACTGGCGCCGTTGTCCTGTGGCTGCCGTCGCATCATCCAAGTGGATGCTGCACACTGGTGGTGGTTGAGGAGAGACCCCCCCACATGATTGTAAAGCGCTTTGGGTGTACAACAATACACAGTAAAGCGCTATATAAATGCATCATTCATTCATTCATTCATTATTATTTATTAGATTTTATTTTAAATTTTATTTTAAAATGATAAAATAATTGGCTTTCACAGGAGGATTTTAAAATTGTTTTAATAATTAATAATATTTCACTAGAAGCTATCTTAAGTTTCTGTGTGTGCATGGGGCAGGAGGGTGAGTTTAGTTTCGAGCCAACCAGTAAGGAAGATGCTCAGCGACTGTGGCAGGTAGAGAAGGAGCGCATGCAGGATACTTTGAAGATGCAGAAAGAACAGATGGAGGAGGACACGAAATGGTTAAAGAAGGAGGAGAAGCTTCTGGTAAGAAGGAAAGACTATTTACCATTCTCTTGTGTATGATAATATAGGTTTGCCTTTAATATTAGTTGTAATATACATTGCAACCTTGCTGTTCTTTCTCAGGACCCAATGGTTCATGAAGACACAAATATTCAGGAGGTTTGTATTTTTATTACATACATTTCATCAATAATATTTTCATTTTATATATCTAATGTATTTTTTTAAAAAATTGTAAAATGTAATGGTCAGATACAACCCCAATAATTTTTATTATTATTATTATTATCAGACACCTGAACCGCCACTTAGTTATGGTAAGTCTTCTGCATTCTACATGTGATAATTTTAACAAATTTTAAAGAATTAATCGCATTTTAATATTTGTTGAGAAAATTAATATAATTCTTGTGCCATATTAACATTTCCTGCTATACTGACTGTATCCTGTATCACTTAAAGCGGAACTCCGTCAACCTCCTTCAAAACCACCCAGAATTGCAGTGCAGGTAAGGACTCGTTTTACATGCATGTACAGTATGCAGGTTGTACATGTTAAAGTGCCCCTATTATGGATTTGTTTTAAATTACCTTTCATGCAGTGTGTAACACAGCTCTAAGTGAATGAAAACATCCTGCAAAGTTTTAAATCTGAAAGTGCATCTTGCATAAAATTATTGTCTCTCGAAAGAAAGAGTTGACTCTGAATCATTGAAACGAGTCGTTTTTAAAATGAATCCCAAGCCATTTCATGTTGAGGTCAATTGGTTATTGAGGTTATTGGTCAAACTACTTTTCGATCATTACCTTCAGCAAGCATGAAAACAGGAAAACAAAGCCAAAACAAATCCTGGCCAGGACGCGTCCTGGGAGAATGGCACGTATGGTCACCCTAGGTAAAAATAAATGCATATTATAAGACAAAGTGTTTTTTGACCTTGCATGCATGTCAACTTGTTGTTGGGGACTCCCAAAACCAAAATAGCAACCTTTCATAACCCATAATAGGGGCACTTTAAATATTTGACTCTACTTTCCTGGTGCAATGATAGGAAACATAATTCAGTTTCATGTGCCTTCAGCCTGCACCTACAGCTGAGCTGGACCGCTCAGAGGACAGTGTGTACCAGTGTGTCATGGACATAGTGAAAGTGGTAGTGCAGCTGAAAAACGACATCAACACACTGCCGTCTACTGATTACATTTCTCCAGTCAAGGTGGCAAAACAAAAGCATTGATTTAAATCTGATGCCGTTTTTGCTCAATATTTCCATTAATAGCTTCACATACTGTCATTTTAACGTTTTTGTCTACAGACTGTTGGACTCTCGTTAAGAAATCTGATCAACAGTGTGGATGATATACTACCAACTCTGCATGTTTCCTGTAAAACAGAGGTAGTATTTGTCCTATTTGAAACTGTTTCTGCATCCTGATTTCATATAATGTCTGCAAGTTTTTGTAAAACATCTCGGTTACGTATGGTAACCCTCGTTCCCTGAAGGAGGGAACGCAGACGTCATGTCGGATGACCGACGAATTGAGATCTCGCTTAGAGAGACCAATCTACTTCGAGTGTAAACTAAACGAGCCAATGCACATTGGCATGCGATTATTGCATCCAGCTGCTGCTGATTACAGAGTGAGTATAAGTAGGCAGCAGATGCAGCACATATTCACGTGTTTGCTGAGGAGCCGAGCCGGTGACCCGGCTGCTCAGCGGTGGTACAGGAGCTGTGGCGACGGGA
>NW_015505290.1:902609-912374 GCF_001515645.1 Sinocyclocheilus grahami | reverse complement strand
GAGCTGGGGCGACGGGACGTGCCGTCTCCGTTCCCTCCTTCAGGGAACAAGGGTTACCATACGTAACCGAGACGTTCCCTTTCAGTCGGTCACTCTCGACGTCAAGTTGGATGACCGACAAATTGGGATCCCTATCAAAAGGCCACAGATCCTGCCACTTCCAGTGTCCTGTGGGAGCCTCCTGCACCCCTACGTTTTGGCGCAGGGCAGGGCTTCCACAAGAGGACCTGCTACTGCTGCTATGGCACTACCCACTCAGTAAGACTGGATAACACTAGGAAAACGTACCCGTTCCATTTGGGACTGAGACGTTGCGGAAGCTCCATCCTTCCCGAAGGAGGTTTCGGAAGCAAATACACACATGAACATCCCTTAGGTGCATATGGAAGATTGGAGGTGATTGTAACCCTCTTGGAGTGGCAGAAGTATGCCGGGGAAACACGGGCTCTGAAGACATACCGTGGACTTTACACATATGGGATCCACTTAGGTCTCTACATATGGAACCCAGCCCTCTACAGGTTCTCACGGATTCATTGAGAGAGGGCCTGGCGCCGGACACTCCGCCACGTCTGGCTGCCGAGGGGACGGAGGAGATCAACAGGGTCTACTATACGGACTCTCTGGAGCAGTTTTAGCAAGAAGCTTTGTGTCCGGTCTACGTAGCACCTTAAGGCTCGGACGGGACAGAGCAAAGCTAGGGCTGGATCTGCCTCCTCCGGGGGCAGCGCTTGCAGGCTCACCACCTGATCCCTGAAGAGAGTAGTGGGAACCTTGGGCACATAGTCGGGCCAGGGCTTCAGAGTTACCTGGGAGTCGAAAACCGAAAACGCGTGCAGGTCCCCTACCCTCTTGATGGAGGCCAGTGCAAGCAGGAGTAGAGTTTTCATTGACAGAAACTTCAGCTCGACTGTCTGCAAAGGCTCAAATGGGCTCTGCTGTAGTGCTGTGAGCACTAGAGTCAGGTCCCAAGAGGGTATAGAGGGGGGCCATGGAGGATTTAGCCTTCTCGCCCCCCTAAGGAACCTGATGATCAGGTCATACTTCCCCAGCGACTTCCCTTCTACGGGGTCGTGGTTTTTAGCAGCGATTGCAGCGACATAGACTTTGAGGGTGGAGGGAGACAGCCTTCGCTCCAACCCTTGCTGCAAAAAAGGTCAGCACAACTCTGATCAGGCATCTTCGGGGGTCTTCTCGGTGAGAAGAACACCACTCAATGAACAGGTTCCATTTCAAAACGTAAGTATGTCTCGTAGACGGTGCTCTCGCTGAAGTGATGGTGTCAACTGCCTCTTGGGGTAGGTCACCTAGAACCAAGGCAAACAAATCTACCTGAGCGGCTCCGAAACGTCTCCAAATCAGCTGGACCATCTGGGGATGGAGTCGCCATTCTCCCGGAAGCACGGCTCGAGACAGCTCGTCGGCTGCCCGGTTGAGCAGCCCAGGAATGTGAACAGCACGAAGCGACCTCAGATGCTTCTGACTCCAAAGGAGGTGGCGGGCAAGTTGCAACATGCGACGGGAGCGCAGACCCCCTTGTCGGTTGGTGTACGCAACGGTCGCAGTGTTGTCCGTGCGGACTAGTACATGCTTGCCTCGTAAGCGCCCTTTGAGACGGATCAAGGCAAGGTGCACTGCCAGCAACTCGAGGCAGTGACACTGCAAGCCCATTGTATGTGGCCCCCCAGCCGGTGGTTGAGGCATCCTTGTGAACCACAGCATGCCTGGAGACCTGGTCTTGGGGCACTCCTGCCCAGAGAAACGCAAGGTCTGACCACAGGGTGAAGGTTTGGCGGCAGGCTGGTGTAACTTGGACCCAGTGAGTGCCGCGTTGCCACGCCCGCCTCGGGACTCGGCCATAGAGCCAGTGCATGCTGAAGCGTTCTCCCAGGAGCTTTGTGGAACCGCCATCCTGCTCCCGAATGTATTCAAGCAGTTCAACACCGACTGAGCACGTTCCTGCGTGAGGCGGGCTGTCTGTTCAACCGAGACCAACTCCATACCGAGAAAAGAGATCCTCTGCGTCGGGGAGAGTTTGCTCTTTTCCCAGTTGACCCGCAGGCCCAACTGGCTGAGGTGTGAGAGCACCAAGACCCTGTGTTCGCACAACTGATCCTGAGACTGAGCTAATATGACCCAGTCGCCGTGGTAGTTGAGAATGTGAATGCCCTGTTCTCTCAGGGGAACAAGGGATGCCTCCGTAACTTACGTGAAGACCCGGGGTGACAAGGACAGCCCGGAGGGCAGGACCTCGTACTGATATGCTCGTCCTTCGGACACAAACTGCAGCAATGGTCTGTGGTGCGGAAGGGACGACACATGAAGTACTCGTCCTTCAGGTTGATCGCTGCAAACCAATCTCTGAATCTGAACTGAATCACATAGCCGAGCCTGACGGTTCAAAGAAGCCATCGAGACGGGCTGGGTAGCGCTAGCCAGGCTCCCAGACGCCACGCAAGTGGTACCAACTGAACTACAGGCTTACCCGCAGTGGGGCAGCAAGGAAGAACGCAGGGACCCGGCCCGGGCGTCTCGTAGCTGGTCCGAGGCGGGGTCTGAGTGTGTGTAACACTGACCTGCGTTCAACCAGAGGGTGCGTGGGTAGTCCGTTGGTTCGTCCTCCCGATCCGCCCACTGCTGCTCACTGGTGAGAGAGGAGGGTGAGTGTGATACGACACTGGATCGGCCACAACCCCCAGTCACCTCTGGGGACCCAGAGATAGAGGAAATTGCTCTTTTGTTGAGTATTTGGGTCAACAAAAGAGGTCAGTGGCAGAAAAAACAAAAGATTATCCGCCCGGCCCTCCTCCGGGGGAGGGAGTGGTGTGTTCACCATCTCCCTAAGAGCAGGTCCCTCCACCTTTGGGTTGCCCGTCTCAGGGCCTCTTGCGCTTTCGCTTGCCACCAGGTTTGGCGGATCGGCTCCACGGCGCAGCTTTGCTCCAGGCCACGGGAGCAGGGTGCCGCCCTCGGCGACGGCAGCAGCTGCACGCCGAGGCAGGATGTACCTGATGGCCTTAGTCTGCTTTTGGGCAGCGGAGAACTGCTGGGCAAAGTTCTCCACCGTGTCGCCGAAAAGGCCGGTCTGGGACACGGGGGCATTCAAGAATCGTGTCTTGTCCGTCTCGGACATGTCGGCCAGACACAGCCAGAAATGGCACTCCTGGACCACCATAGTGGACAGCGCATGACCCAGAGACCACGCCGGAACCTTCGTCGCTCGTAGCGCGAGGTCCGTCGCGGTGCGGAGTTCTTTGAGAACTTCCAGGTCGTGACCACCCTCGTGCAAGTCCCTCAGTGCCTTGGCCTGGTGCACTTGCAACAACGCTGTAGCTTGTAGGCAGAGGCAGCTTCTCCACAGGCCATATAAGCATCGCCGGCCAGTCGAGTTCCTACAGACCCGGGAGGGGGGGCACGGTTCTCCCTGCTGGGTGGAGGCAATATTAGGACACAACTGCATCGCAACCGACCGCTCCACCAGGGGGACCCTTGTAACCCCCTAGCTGCACCACCATCGAGGGTGGTGAGGAAGGAGGAACCAGCAGATCGGTTTCCGGCAGTAAAAGGTGCCGTCCACGACCTGGTGAGCTCCTCATTCACCTTCGGGAAGAAAGGCACCGAGGCGGGGCGCTGAGAACCAGCGCGGACCACCCCGAGAACCAATCGTGCAACCTTGAGGGCTCGGGACACAGTGAAAGTCTCCACTCGAGCCCTACCCCCATGGCAACTCACGCTGTGATCAGCGGCAACTGGATGCAATAATCGCATGCCAATGTGCATTGGCTCGTTTAGTTTACACTCGAAGTAGATTGGTCTCTCTAAGCGAGATCCCAATTCGTCGGTCATCCGACGTAACGTCGAGAGTGACTGACTGAAAGGGAACTTGAAATACTTGATTCAAATCAATGCAGTGAAATGTTGCGCTAAAAGTGAGTTTAATATTTTCCATTCCAGCTGAGATTTTAACAAGAGTATAAATGTTTCTCTCAGATCGAAGGCACTCAGAAGTTGTTGAATAAGGACTTGGCTGAGCTCATCAGTAAGATGCGTCTGGCTCAGCAGAACGCTATCACCTCTCTGAAGGAAGAGTGCAAGAAACAGATGCTGGCAGCGGCCCACACTTTGGCCATGGATGCCAAGAACCTGTTAGATGCTGTAGACCAGGCCCGAGTGCGCTCAAATTTGGCCAAACCCAGACCTGAGGACCCAAATTCACCGGCAGACTAGAAGAGCAGCTTGGGACATGCTGACTCACAGCTTGAGTACAGGACAGACTGATTCATCTGTATAAGATTGCAATGCAGTAATAGGGCAAAAACAAAACAAGTGCGGGACATGAAACAGCCAGAGGCGGACAATAACTAAGTACATTTACTTAAGTATTGTACTTAAGTACACTTTTTGAGTATCTGTACTTTACATGAGTATTATTTTTTCTGAGAACTTATGACTTTAGCTTCACTACATTTGAAAGACAAATATTGTACTTTTCACTCCACTATATTTCTATCAAGGTCCTTTAAGTAGAAAGCAGCACTGCATGGACTGTTCTGTGTGTGACATCAAAATACCACGAGAGCGATTAGACAGCATTTTAAAAAATGTTTTTTGGATGTCAAATAGGTCTTGCTGTTTTGCTTTTTTGTTAAAGCAGTGTTGCTGTTGTAAAGTTGTACAGCTACAGTTGTGTTGCTGGGTTTTAAAGCAGGTTTGATTTATTTTTCTTCCTTATCACTCTGTATTTACAGGATTTCACTGTCCACTCTGTTCAAATGTGGACAAATGGTTACACATAGATGTGTGCACACACACTGTCAGAGCTGTGTGAGATCTCTACCATCCTGCTTTTGTGGGGGTGGGTAGGGGTGTTAATTTTTTCCTCCATAGGTTTTTAACATTCTACAAGCTCTTTATTCCAAAGATACTACAAGCTAGTAGGTGTAATGTATTCTAAGTTGCATCAGAAGTATTGCAAGTATTACGTACAACAATAAAACATAAAAAAGGAAATTTACTTTTGGTACTTAAGTACTTCTAAAAGCAAGTACTTCTGTACTTTTACTTAAGTAAAATTCTGTCTTTACAACTTTTACTTGTAATGGAGTAATATTTGACCAGCAGTATCTGTACTTTCACTCAAGTAATAGAGTTGAGTACTTTGTCCGCCTCTGCACAGGAATAACACGTTAATAACACAAAAATAATTCAGTAATAAAGCAGTAATAACAGGAATAACACAGTGACAACAGAAATAACACAGTGACAACAGAAATAACACAGAATTAACACATTAATAACAGTAATAACACAGAAATAACTCAGGAATAACAGTAATAACAGAAATAACACCGGAAAAACAAAGTAATAACACAGGAATAACACAGAAATCACACAGGAATAACACAGTGAAAACAGAAATAGCACAGGATTAACTCAGTAATAACACAGGATTAACACAGAAATAACAGGAATAACACAGTCATAAAAGAAATAACACCGGAATAACACAGTAATAAGACAGGAACAATTCAGTAATAACATTGTAATAACGCAGTAATAAAATAGGAATAACACATTAATATAACAGTAATAGCGCTGAACACAGGAATAAAACAGGAATAATTCAGTAATAACGCGTTATTAACAGAGGAATAATACAGGATTAACACAGTAATAACTCAGGAATAACACAGTAATAACAGAAATACACAGGAATAAGACATTAACAATTCAGTAATAACACAGTCATAAAAAAGGTATAACACAGGAATAACTCAGTAATAACACAGTTATAATGCATTAATAACACAGGAATAACTCAGTAATAGCAGCAATAACAGGAATAACAGAAATACACAGGAATACCACAGTAATAAGACAGGAACAATTCAGTAATAATGCAGTAACAACCAGTAATAAAAAAAGAATAACACAGGAATAACTCAGTAATAACACAGTAATAACGCATTAATAACACATTAATAACGTAGTTATAACACAGTAATAACTAAGTAATAACACAGTTATAACGCAGTAATAACACAGGAATAACTCAGTAATAGCAGCAATAACAGGAATAACACAGTAATAACAGAAATAACACAGAAATAACACAGTGACAACAGAAATAACACAGGATTAACTCAGTAAAAACACAGTAATAACAGAAATTACTCGGGACTAACACAGTAATAACACAGGAATAACTCAACTCATTAATAAGACAGTAATAACAAAGAAATAACAGTAATAACACAGGATTAACACAGTAATAACGCATTAATAACATTAATAATGTAGTTATAACACAGTAATAACTCAGTAATAACACAGTAATAACACAGGAATAACTCAGTAATAACACAGTAATAACACAGGAATAACTCAGGAATAACAGAAATAACACAGGAATAACAGAAATCACACAGTGACAACAGAAATAACAGTAATAACGCAGTTATAACACAGGAATAACACAGGAATAACAGAAATACACAGGAATAACAGTAATAAGACGGGAACAATTCAGTAATAAGACAGGATTAATAATACACAGGAATAAGACAGGAACAATTCAGTAATAACACAGTAATAACGCAGTAATAACACAGTAATAACATAGTTATAACACAGTAATAACACAGTTATAACGCAGTAATAACACAGGAATAACTCAGTAATAGCAGCAATAACAGGAATAACACAGTAATAACAGAAATACACAGGAATAACACAGTAATAAGACAGGAACAATTCAGTAATAACACAGTAATAAGACAGGAATAACACCGTAATAACACAGGATTAATTCAGTAATAACACAGGAATAACGCAGTAATAACACATTAATAACATAGCTATAACACAGTAATAAGACAGGAATAACACCGTAATAACACAGGATTAATTCAGTAATAACACAGGAATAACGCAGTAATAACACATTAATAACATAGCTATAACACAGTAATAAGACAGGAATAACACCGTAATAACACAGGATTAATTCAGTAATAACACAGGAATAACGCAGTAATAACACATTAATAACATAGCTATAACACAGTAATAAGACAGGAATAACACCGTAATAACACAGGATTAATTCAGTAATAACACAGGAATAACGCAGTAATAACACATTAATAACATAGCTATAACACAGTAATAAGACAGGAATAACACCGTAATAACACAGGATTAATTCAGTAATAACACAGGAATAACGCAGTAATAACACATTAATAACATAGCTATAACACAGTAATAACACAGTAATAACAAAAATAACACAGGAATAACGCAGTAATATCAATAATAAATCAGGAATAACACATTAATTAACACAGGAATAACTCAGTAATAACACAGTAATAACGCAGTAATAACACATTAATAACATAGTTATAACACAGTAATAAAACAGGAATAACTCAGTAATAGCAGCAATAACAGGAATAACACAGCAATAACAGAAATAACACAAAAATCACACAGGAATAACACAGTGACAACAGAAATAACAAAGTAGTAACGCAGTTATAACACAGGAATAACACAGTGATAACAGAAATACACAGGAATAAGACAGGAACAATTCAGTAATAAGACAGGAATAACACAGTAATAACGCAGTAATAACACAGGAATAACACAGTAATAGCACAGGAAACCACAGTAATAGAAATAACACTGTATTAAAACAGTAATAATTCAGTAATAATGAATTAACACAGGAATAATACAGGATTAACACAGTAATAACTCAGGAATAACAGAAATACACAGGAATAACACAGTGACAACAGAAATAACAGTAATAACGCAGTAATAACGCAGTTATAACACAGGAATAACACAGTAATAACAGAAATACACAGGAATAACACAGTAATAAGACAGGAACAATTCAGTAATAAGACAGGAATAACACAGGATTAATTCAGTAATAACACAGTAATAACGCAGTAATAACACAGGAATAACACAGTAATAGCACAGGAAACCACAGTAATAGAAATAACACTGTATTAAAACAGTAATAATTCAGTAATAATGAATTAACACAGGAATAATACAGGATTAACACAGTAATAACTCAGGAATAACAGAAATACACAGGAATAACACAGTGACAACAGAAATAACAGTAATAACGCAGTAATAACGCAGTTATAACACAGGAATAACACAGTAATAACAGAAATACACAGGAATAAGACAGGAACAATTCAGTAATAACACAATAATAATGCAGTAATAACCTAGTAATAAAAAAGGAATAACTAAGTAATCACAGTTATAACGCAGTAATAACACAGGAATAACTCAGTAATAGCAGCAATAACAGGAATAACACAGAAATCACACAGGAATAACACAGTGGCAACAGAAATAACACAGTAATAACACAGGATTAACTCAGTAATAACAGAAATTACTCGGGACTAACAGGAATAACACAGGAATAACTCATAATAACTCATTAATAACAGGAATATAACAAAGAAATAACAGTAATAACACAGGATTAACACAGGAATAACACAGTAATAACGCAGTAATAACATAGTTATAACACAGTAATAACACAGGAATAACTCATTAATAACTCATTAATAACACAGTAATAACAAAGAAATAACACAGGAATAACACAGTAATAACAGCTAAAAAACAGGAATAACACAGTAATAACACAGGATTAACACAGGAATAACACAGTAATAATTCAGTAATAACGCAGGATTAACTCAGTAATAACACAGTAAAAACGCAGTAATAACTCAGGAATAAATCAGTAATAACAGAAGTAACACAGGAATAACACAGTAATAGCACAGAAATAACTCAGGATTAAATCAGTAATAACAGAAATAACACATTAATAACACAGGAAAAACACAGTAATAACAGAAATAACACAGTAATAAAACAGTAATAGCGCATTATTAACAGAGGAATAATACAGGATTAACACAGTAATAACTCAGTAATAACAGGAATAACAAGTAATAACAGAAATACACAGGAATAACACAGTAATAAAACAGGAATAACACATTAATAACGCAGAACTAATACATTAATAACACAGTAATAACACAAAAATAACACAGTAATAACACATTAGTAACACAATAATAACAGGAATAACACGGTAATAACACAGTAATAACTCAGTAATAACACAGTTATAACAGAAATAACACAGGATTAACACGTAATAACACAGTAATAAAACAGAAATAACAGGAATAACTCAGTAATAGCAGAAATAACACAGTAATAACAGAAATAACACAGGACATACACAGTAATAACACAGGTATAATTCAGTAATAATACAGGAATAACACAGAAATAACAGTAATAACACAGGAATAACTCAGTAATAACACAGAAATCACACAGTAATAACACCGGAATAATTCAGTAACAACACATTAATAACACAATAATAACAGAAATAACACAGAAATAACACAGTAATAACACAGAAATAACACATTAATAACACAGGAATAACAGGAATAAACACAGGAATAATACAGGCATAACACAGGATTAACACAGTAATAACACAGCAATAACACAGGATTAACACAGTAATAACACAGCAATAACACAGGATTAACACAGTAATAACACAGCAATAACACAGGATTAACACAGTAATAACACAGCAATAACACAGGATTAACACAGTAATAACACAGCAATAACACAGGATTAACACAGTAATAACACAGCAATAACACAGGA
>NW_015505290.1:887557-901690 GCF_001515645.1 Sinocyclocheilus grahami | reverse complement strand
ATAACACAGGATTAACACAGTAATAACACAGCAATAACACAGGATTAACACAGTAATAACACAGCAATAACACAGGAATAACACAGAAATAACAGGAATAAATCAGTAATAACACAGGAACAGAGGCGGACAATAACTAAGTACGTTTACTTGAGTATTGTACTTAAGTACACTTTTTGAGTATCTGTACTTTACTTGAGTATTATTTTTTTCTGGGAACTTATGACTTTAACTTCACTGCATTTGAAAGACAAATATTACAATATTTGACTTTTCACTTCACTACATTTCTATCAAGGTCCTCGAAGTAGAAAGTCGTTACTATGTAGCAGCTTTGAAAGTCAGTGGGTGATTGTTTTCTTCTCTAAAACGTGACTCTTTTTTTTCAGACAGTTTATCAGTAATCACTCTTGTAGGGCTACATGAAATTATTCCCAGCATTTTTTGAACACTGCCCATTTTTTTCTTCCTTATCACTCTGTATTTACAGAATTTCACTGTCCACTCTGTTCAAGTGTGGACAAATAGTTACATATAGATGTGTGCACACACACTGTCAGAGCTATGTGAGATCACTACCATCCTGCTTTTGTGGGGGTGGGTAGGGGTGTTAATTTTCCCCCCATAGGTTTTTAACATTCTAAAAGCTCTTTATTCCAAAGATACTACAAGCTAGTAGGTGTAATGTATTCTAAGTTGCATCAGAAGTATTGCAAGTATTACGTACAACAATAAAACAGTGCATTGAAATAAAAAAGGAAATGTACTTTTGATACTTCTGTACTTTTACTTAAGTAAAAATCTGTCTTTACAACATTTACTTGTAATGGAGTAATATTTTACCAGCAGTATCTGTACTTTCACTCAAGTAATAGAGTTGAGTACATTGTCCGCCTCTGGAAACAGCCAATAGAAATTCAGGCAGCTGTTGTACTTCTGTCATATCATGTTAAGTGCTTCATGTAAACATTTAAGATTTAGAAAACCAAGCAAGCCAGAGTAATATTAAGATCCACAGCAGATTATGTTCAGAGAATTTGTTGTTATAGCTACTTAACCTGAAAGTTGAGGTTATTCATGTACTTATCCATGAACTATACTTAACCTACTTTCTGGAATAACCCCCCAAAGCATTTTTGTTTACTTTGATTCTAGATTTTCTTTTGAGAAAAGTGTTGTACAAATGTTAATAACATAGCTTGCTGAATTCTCTATAGTACACAACCTAACATTCATCTGGACATCTTGTCTTATTAAATATGTGTTAATATTGTAGACCAAAACAATGTAAGAGATTCACATAATGCACAAATATGCTTTTTATGCTTGCAAACAACATTAAAAGGTGTTGTTACTTGTAAACTTCCAAATACACCACAGAACAAGAGAGACATAAGATAACAGATATGTCATTATATCTGTGTTTTTATTAAAGGGAAAATTTCCTCCAAAATCAATATTCTGTCATCATTTAGTCTCCCTCATGCCATTCCATTCCTGTATGAATGATTTTCTTCTTTGGGACATAAAAGAGGTTTTGAAGAACATTGGTTTTGGTGACGTCCACTGTATAAAAAAAAAAAAAGAAATTCTGAAAATATCTTGTTCATGTTTTACAGTAGACAGACATTCTGTAAAGACATAAGTACAGTGCTGTAAATGACAAACATTTAATTTTTTGGTAAAACATCCCTCTAAATTATAACAGGAGGTTGGTACCAAGACAGACTCAACACAACAGTTTAGTGTGCACTCTTTGATATGAAGAGTAACAAGACATGAGAAATAGCAACCTTAGTGCTTTTATTTGTGTAATCAGTTAAATTTGTGTAGTAATTTCCAGTTGGCACTTTTATTTTTTACAATAATATTTAAGGTTACACATTCAAATACAAGCATTTTCATAGACAAGCTTCTTTAGTTTGTGGCTTTCCTCTCAATATCTGACCTAAGTAAATGTCAGGTATTTGATGCCACATTCCTGATGTCAAACATGCATCTGAGCCCATGCAGGGGAAATCTCAGCACGCAATCTCATGCGTGATGTTCCCTGCTAGAAGGAGAGTTGTGTCCCCATGCTGGTTCTTCCTGTGGAAGCCTAAACGTTAGAAGTCCTTTTTATTCATATAATATACTCAATAGTGTGTTTTCTAGATCATGCCTGCGAGCCAGGGCGGGAGAAAGAGTCCGATTGTGCCCAGCAAACATACTATGATGAACATCCAAAGGAAGATTCTGTCTATTACCATAGCAACATATTTCCAGTCCTCTTTTACCTGTGTGAAGAGATAAGAGAATCGAAAGGATTATAAAACAACATGTAACTAGAAAAGTAAAGTTTATAACAAAACTAACCCTTTAAGTCATATCAGAAGGGTGGTACCAAGACAGACTCATATATATACCCACAAACCACTTTGTCTCCATCTCTTTAGTGTGCCGTTTTTACTATGAAGAGGAACAAGAAATTAGAAATAACAACCTCAGTGGTTTTGAGTAGTCAGTTACAGAAAATTACTGTGTCTCTTATTCAGTTGGCACTTTTAATTTTCACAATAATATTTATGGTTATACATTCAAATACAAGTGTTTTCATAGACAAACTTCTTTAATTTGTGGCTCTCTTCTTAGTTTTTAATAAAAGTTTGTCATAAACTTTGACAAATCGTTGCTCAAAGGTTTAAAATAGTTCTGAACAGGCTGTAGTTCTGTGCCAAATTGGATAGATCTACTGTAGCTTTAAAGCCATAGAAGTTAAATACAAAATATTAAATATAAAATAATTAAAATTAAAAATTTATTTAATATTGTTTAAAAGTTTGGAGCCAGTATGTTTTTCTTTTTTAAAGTAATTAGCACTTTTATTTAGTAAAGTCGCATTAAATGATTAAAAATGTCAGTAAAGACATTTAGAATGTTACAAAAGATTTATATTTCAAATAACTTATATTCATCAAAGATTCCTGAAATGTCAGTTTCCACAAAAATATTAAGCTGTACAACTGTTTTCAACTTTGATAATAAATGTGTTTCTTGAGCATTAGAAGAGCATATAAGAATGATTTCTGAAGAATCATGTGACACTGAAGACTGGATTAATGGCTGCTTTAAATTTAACTTTGCCATCACAGGAATAAATGACATTTTTAAATATATTAAAATAGAACATTTTAATTTTACAATTTTAAATTGTAATTTATTTTAGAAAATTGCTGTTTTTACTGTATTTTGATCAAATAAAAGCTGTGTGCTAATTTCAAAAACATTTGGGAAAAATGACTAAACTTTTCAACAGTAGTGTAAAATAAATGTTTTTCCCCATTTATTTTTCATGTTAGAGAATCTGAAAGAAACTTACACTAAAGTCAGCATCTTCTGCTCTCAGGTGGTCTGCTATGTAGTGAACCCCCTCCAAAGCTTGCAGGACACTGGGGGACAGAGGGAACCCTGGGTTGTCTGGCATCATGTTGTCAGGCCGCTTTGTGGCATTAACTCTTCCAGCAAGCTGCCTGGAAGCCAGACCCAACTCCACTCTAGAGGAGGGGCCAAATTTCTGTAGAGGAGGTGGAGTCGAGGTGAGAGGGCAGGGCGAAGGGGTCTGGAGTGAAAGCGAGATCGCCGAGGACAGCGTTCCCAGTTCTAAGTCCTTATAACAGAAGCGTCTGCGGGATTCGTCCTCCCCTCTGAACCAGCTAGTAGATGTACTGAGGGTTGCGTTTGCCGGTCCAAGCACCTGTGACGTCATTCCTTGGCCCTGCCGCTGCAGGAGGTGGAGTTTCTGCCTGCGACGGCTGTCCGGTGCAGGTCTACGCATAAACAACCACCGTGGGATCAAATCCAAGAAGACTGAATGAACCCAATGGGGCATCTTATGAGTGCTGGGCGAGCGGTGGTGGACGTTAAGCACGAAGACGGTGATGACGATGGACAAGGTGACGAAGATCATAGTGAAGAGAAGGTATTCGCCAATGAGCGGGATCACGAGCGAGGTGGAGGGGATGATTTCTGTGATGAGCAGCAGGAAGACAGTGAGCGAGAGGAGGACCGAGATACACAGCGTGATCTTCTCACCACAATCTGATGGGAGGTAGAAGACCAGCACGGTCAGGCAGGAGATGAGCAGGCAGGGGATAATGAGGTTTATGGTGTAGAAGAGCGGCAGACGGCGGATTATGAAGAAGTAGGTGATGTCTGGGTAGATCTCATGGCAGCAGTCGTACTTCTTGGTGTTGTAGGTGCCGACAGCATTGATGATGGCCCACTCGCCGCTCTCCCAGTAATCTTTCAGGTCGACTGTGTTCTCGATGCGCTCTAGGTCGATCTTGGCTTTGTCGTAAGTCCATGAGCCGAATTTCATCTTGCAGTTCTGCTGGTCAAAGGGGAAGAAGGTGACATCGATGCTGCATGAGCTCTTGTAGATGGCAGGTGGAACCCAGAGCACTTTACCTGTGTGGAAGAGGTGGGCTTTGGTCATGTGGGTCACCGCAAACTCCCCATCTGCACTGAAGGGGACAACAACATTCATTTGATCAGATGTCATTTTCCTACAGGAAAAGCAGTGAAATGGTTTCATGCATCATACAATTCCGCTAAATTAATTTTCACACATTTTAATATTTGCTTCAAAGCAATTACAACTTGCATGTTTGCTGTTACAGTGACTGTAACAATGAATATGTTTTATTACTATTTCTACACTGAACAAAATTATAAACGCAACACTTTTGTTTTTGCCCACATTTTTCATGAGCTGAACTCAAAGATCTAAGACTTTTTCTATGTACACAAAAGGCCTATTTCTCTCAAATATTGTTCACAAATCTGTGTTAGTGAGCACTTCTCCTTTGCCGAGATAATACATCCACCTCACAGGTGTGGCATATCAAGATGCTGATTAGACAGCATGATTATTGCACAGGTGTGCCTTAGGCTGGCCACAATAAAAGGGCACTCTAAAATGTGCAGTTTTATCACACAGCAGAATGCCACAGTGGCCCCATGTTGCAAGGATCTGTACACAATTCCTGGAAGCTGAAAACATCCCAGTTCTTGCATGGCCAGCATACTCACTGGACATGTCACCCATTGAGCATGTTTGGGATGCTCTGGATCAGCGTATACGACAGCGTGTTCCAGTTCCTGCCAATATCCAGCAACTTCGCACAGCCATTGAAGAGGAGTGGACCAACATTCCACAGGCCACAATCAACAACCTGATCAACTCTATGCGAAGGAGATGTGTTGCACTGCGTGAGGCAAATGGTGGTCACCATTTGTCAGAAGGGCTCACTAACACAAATTTAGACAGATTTGTGAACACTACTTGAGAGAAATAGGCCTTTTGTGTACACAGAAAAAGTCTTAGATCTTTGAGTTCAGCTCATGAAAAATGGGGGCAAAAACAAAAGTGTTGCGTTTATAATTTTTTTAATGTTACATAAAATGAGCACAGTTTGGTTATACACAAGTTTGGATATACACAAAAGATAAATAAACATATTAATGAAGCCTTAGGAGTGGGCGATATGACCAAAATCACAATATGAGTAATTTTATTTTACGCTAACAATATATATCACAAACAATTTAATTATTTTTGCTTTAAATAAAGTCATATAAAAAAAATTTATACCATAGAAATGTCTAATTCTTTTCACCAGTGTTAATATCCCAAAAAACTAATGCTAGCCTAAAAAAAAAAAAAAATCAAGCTCACTGAAGACAAGTAAACAGTCAGAGATTAAATAAGAATAAGAAACTAATCAAAAGCAATAGGGAAAAAAGACTACGGTAGAACAAATAATAAATGCTACATACGTTGAATAAAGTAATCAGATGAATAAAAACACTGCATATTCTTTACTGTGTAATATATTTTTTCTTATTATGGTTACAAAAGTGATTTAGTCAAAAGTGGTGAGATTTTTCTCTTTTCTGTTTGATTACCATGAATGACAGACAGCAGTAATATTAGTCTGCTGTCACTTTAAGAGCTGCCCAGATCCAATATACTGTTACACATGGGTTTTCTTTCTCAGCTGTTTGCTTTCACTAAGACCTAAATTACTGTGTTTCCGAGGATACTTGCAAAGATGGCATTTGACGCATACAAGTATTTTTAAACCGCAATACTTAAAAACGAGTGCAAATGATACATTTTCGTGTCCATGTAGCACAGCAACGTCACGTGTAACCACATTAGAGGTGATAGTCCAAAATCTATACTGGTTATTTCTACCGGCTAATTGTGTCTACCGGTATATCGCCCACACCTACTTATAAAAAATAAAACCAACCAAATAAACAAACAATTATTATTATTATGTTCCAAACCATTTTACACTTGCACACAGTTTGGTTGTAGGACTTTGGTCATTGGGTTATTTTAGTTATATGACATAGGCTACTGTACATTTAAGATAAATAATTGGATTAATGAAGTATTAAAAAAATTTAATAAATTTAACAAAATAACAAATACATGAGTGGTAGATAAGATCGATAAGTGGTAAATTATTTATAGGCTTTTATCATCATTAAATTATGCCTTTTACATGGAGTTTCTTGACTATTTTAAGTCTTTCAGACAGGACAGATTTATTTTAATAATGATTTGGCAGTTAAACAGTGTATGAATATGAACTGCCTATGGAGAGTTCTTGGAATCTAGGCTGGTGTAGCGCCACATTCAAATAGTGGGTGGCAGTCTAAAGAAGTGTGTGAGTTCATTTCAGTGCAACTCCAATGGTATGGTATTGCATACAGTACACCTTATAGATCATGTCACTGCTTGTGCGCTTCTGAGAACCAACTCGGCATTTAAAAGAGTCTACACAGCACTACACAGTTAACATCTTGTGCTCTGGCTTGATTTCTTTGCATTTAACTTCTGGGGATGTATGGGTGTTGTTTAGCTCAGATAAATTGTTACTCACTTGTTGTACAAAACTATATCTGGGACCCAGATTAGTTCTGACGGAACCCTGATAGAAGTCACATTGTCGTAGTCTGAAGGCTTCCAGCGTAGTTTATAGTCATTCCACTCCTGAGCGAGAGGCCACAAATGGTCAGGAAATTAAAAACTAAATCACTACAAAAAGTCTGCCACCATTATACTTATGTGCCAATTTTATTTTGATTATTATTATTGAATCATTTTACTATTTAGCCAACTTTGCTCTAATTTACGGTGCCAGATCATTACAATTTTTCTCTCCATTTCACATATTAACTTTCCTGCTGCACACACCTGCTTTAGCCAGACATTTGTTGTCATCATCTGATTCTTCTCGTCCTGTGGAGGAGAAAAAGGAGGAAGGACAGTGGGTATTTGAGGAGTCAGGATGCTGGGTTTGCTCCAGCAGAAAGCTTTTGGTTCAGAAAGGTCACAAACACCTTATAATTTTAATCTTCTGATGGACTTGGAGCCTTCAAGGACCATGTACCCTAATTCATCAAGATTCTAAGGTTTTAGGGCCCTTAATATGGTAATATACAGTAGGAGGTTGGCGTTACTACCTTATGAAATTAATATTTCAGCACATCTGTAAACAAAATAAAATAAAAAAAATACTGGCATTTGTTATTTTAAGTACTTGTTATTGTAAGTATGCTATAAGCTTTAGATAACCTTGGGTCAAAACAGACTGTCGCTCTGGATGTGTGTGAAGTTTAGGCTCCATCTGGTACATTTTTTTTAAAGGTCTGAAAAGAATAGCAGTCTGAATGTGTGTAACCTAAGAGGACAAAGGGGCATTTGTTTTTTAACTTTTCTCACACATTTTCTTGCATTTATCTCCATTGCAATCTGACAAAGAATTAGTTTTATAACAGTAGTAACAGTAAGAGCATAACCAAACTGTAATATGTTTATTACCATTCAAAATTTGTGGTCAGCAAGATTTTCAAATAAATTATTAAAGGATGTTTCCACTAAAAATATTAAGCAGCACAACTGTTTTCAACATTGAGCAGCAAATCAGCATATTAGAATGATTTCTGAAGGATCATGTGACACTGAAAATTGGAGCAATGATGCTGAAAATTTAGCTTTGCCATCACAGGAATAAATTGCATTTAAAAATATATTTAAATTAAAAATAGTTAATTTGACTTACCACATCAATCAGCTGGGCAATAGATAAACCGAACTTGACAATGACAACATCAGAGGTGTTTGGTACAGGCCTTGACCACTTGTTGTAGCCTTCAAAGAGCTTTTTGAAGAGATCATCTTCAGCGTGTGAATGAGTCTTCTGGCAACAAGAGACTGCAAGTATAAAAGGCATTAAAATCGAACCGCTAATACTTGTGCTATATTTGATCACATGTTTCAAAAGAAAATATAAGATATGATATAATAAAGTTAAGTAATATATATAATAATATATCTTACTACAAACCTAGTAAGATTTTTGATCATCTCATGCTGCTACTGTTTGGTGAACAGAACACATAGCCTATGTCATATGCTTAGACTTAGCATACAGAAAGAATTGTACATCCTGTATGTGGGCGGGGTCAATGCCACCTAAAGTAACAAGGTAGATGGTTTTCTACAACTACAGGTTTTTCCAAACAAATAGAAGGAACAAGCAGAGAGGTGCACAAACAATCTTTCTTTGACACTTAAATATAGACAAAAAAATTTAATCATACAAAAATTCGTTAGAAAAACACAAATACAATACTGTTGTTACATATAAATAATATTCAGTGGCCACCTGTAATGTATCTTGACTTAGTATCAATATCCCTTTTGGATAAATTCAACATTTGGGAAGGAGAAGAAAAAAACTAAAACAAAACCCCAATAAATCCAATACAAACAAAACCCTCAAATTCACACTTTCCTGCAAACCTGTAAAGCAAAATAAAATTACCCTCACTCAAACCACACAACAAGCAAACAAAACAATAAACCCTCCCAGCAGATTATAGCCCTTGTTTGGTTATAAGGGAATTGACAATCAAAGATAACAATAGCTACCAACAATTCTCAAAACCACAAAACCGAATACCAAATTAAAGATAACACAATTAAAGCAAATAAAAAAAACAACGGTTGATTTTAACACACACCCCCACAAACAAGCGTTCACTCGCAAGCGCTCATCACTCTCTCACACACACACACACACACACACACACTTAATTCGCTATAATGCGACTTCGCGCAGCCTGTATACCGTGCCGGAAGAAAACGGAAGTAAAGAGAAATCTCCGCGCTTTTTAAAGGGGCCGTGAACTTGACTTCTGCCCAGCTCCATCCACCCACACAGAAAGGAAAACCCACTAAAGGGGATCACCCCATTACATGTATATAGCCTACAGTCTATTTCGACTTCTATAAAGCTTCTTTCACATTAAAACATATGATAATGAGAAAGTGAAGGCATTTTACATTTTTGTTCTACTGTCCTGTCCACAACTTGGCAAATGGCAGTCTTAAAGTAAATTACATCGTCTTATAGTGAACTTGGTTCATTACTGAAGTGCCAAACATTCAGTTTGCTAGAGAAGCTGTAAGCAGTTTCGCACGCTCAGCTTATTTGGAAAGTTTTCTTATAGATTTGAGTGTAGCATGGCAAATTATTAAGCAAGTGTGTGAATTTACAGAGCTAGAGTTTAAATACTTAAATGAACTAATGGGAAAGAGAGCCTATTCATTTATCAAGGGCTTAATGGCCGCACTATTTGCATGTTAAATAACTAAAACATATAGTTTTAAAGCGCTTCATCAGGGGATTAACTCCCATTCATTTCTTTAATCATATAATTACACGCATCATCACTTCTCATCCGTCGACTGTAATGGATTTGCTCAAAAATGTTTCCAGGCAAATTATTCCACATGGTTAAACTTCAGCAATATCACGTGAGAAGAGTGCTGTGTTTCCAAAAATCAGCTGGAAGATGGACTGTCTGTGTTGTGTTTTGCTCCCCATTACCTAGTTTTCCCTCGTGTTACATGCCCATATTTGGTTTCCTTCCTGTTCCTGTTCCTATTGTGTTTCATTGGGTCCAGTGTCTATCGTCCATCCCCGTTGCTATGTGTGTGTTCCTTATTCCTGTTAAGTATTAAATACTGTATTTGTGAATTTCCCTACGTCTCCTCGTTCCTCGCTCCTCACAGTAGGCAACCGTGACAGAACACTGGACCTTTAAATAGTTTATTCGGAGCGCAAGCCCGAGCCAACCGTTGATGGAGAGCCTGAGCCCGTTGCGACCGACGAGCCATCGCCTAGAGGTGCGACAGAGCTGAGGATCGCCACAGAGCCAGAGCCTCACGGATCGTCAGACCAGGTGCGAGAGCCGGCTACAACGCCCGCCACAAGGGAGAAAGCCGTGGACAGTGAGAGCGCGGAGTGGAGCTCCGCCCCCTGCACCGTGGCTGATGGTGAGCTAATTATGGATCTGGGACTGTGTAACTCCGAAGGAGAGAGGGCTCTCGTCCCTGAGTTTAGCCCTGAATGCCCGGAGGCTCACAAATACCGTCCACCCGCCCGCTCCTGCCTCCTCCACATCTGTCGTTTGGCAGCCCCTCTGCTCGCCCTCAGCCCACCATCTTCTGCGCTTTTTAAAGGGGCCGTGAACTTGACTTCCGCCCAGCTCCATCCACCCACACAGAAAGGAAAACCCACTAAAGGGGATCACCCCATTACATGTATATAGCCTACAGTCTATTTCGACTTCTATAAAGCTTCTTTCACATTAAAACATATGATAATGAGAAAGTGAAGGCATTTTACATTTTTGTTCTACTGTCCTGTCCACAACTTGGCAAATGGCAGTCTTAAAGTAAATTACATCGTCTTATAGTGAACTTGGTTCATTACTGAAGTGCCAAACATTCAGTTTGCTAGAGAAGCTGTAAGCAGTTTCGCACGCTCAGCTTATTTGGAAAGTTTTCTTATAGATTTGAGTGTAGCATGGCAAATTATTAAGCAAGTGTGTGAATTTACAGAGCTAGAGTTTAAATACTTAAATGAACTAATGGGAAAGAGAGCCTATTCATTTATCAAGGGCTTAATGGCCGCACTATTTGCATGTTAAATAACTAAAACATATAGTTTTAAAGCGCTTCATCAGGGGATTAACTCCCATTCATTTCTTTAATCATATAATTACACGCATCATCACTTCTCATCCGTCGACTGTAATGGATTTGCTCAAAAATGTTTCCAGGCAAATTATTCCACATGGTTAAACTTCAGCAATATCACGTGAGAAGAGTGCTGTGTTTCCAAAAATCAGCTGGAAGATGGACTGTCTGTGTTGTGTTTTGCTCCCCATTACCTAGTTTTCCCTCGTGTTACATGCCCATATTTGGTTTCCTTCCTGTTCCTGTTCCTATTGTGTTTCATTGGGTCCAGTGTCTATCGTCCATCCCCGTTGCTATGTGTGTGTTCCTTATTCCTGTTAAGTATTAAATACTGTATTTGTGAATTTCCCTACGTCTCCTCGTTCCTCGCTCCTCACAGTAGGCAACCGTGACAGAACACTGGACCTTTAAATAGTTTATTCGGAGCGCAAGCCCGAGCCAACCGTTGATGGAGAGCCTGAGCCCGTTGCGACCGACGAGCCATCGCCTAGAGGTGCGACAGAGCTGAGGATCGCCACAGAGCCAGAGCCTCACGGATCGTCAGACCAGGTGCGAGAGCCGGCTACAACGCCCGCCACAAGGGAGAAAGCCGTGGACAGTGAGAGCGCGGAGTGGAGCTCCGCCCCCTGCACCGTGGCTGATGGTGAGCTAATTATGGATCTGGGACTGTGTAACTCCGAAGGAGAGAGGGCTCTCGTCCCTGAGTTTAGCCCTGAATGCCCGGAGGCTCACAAATACCGTCCACCCGCCCGCTCCTGCCTCCTCCACATCTGTCGTTTGGCAGCCCCTCTGCTCGCCCTCAGCCCACCATCAGTGCGGTGCGAGCTCCGCGGGTCTGCCATCCTCCATCATCACCATGACTGGAGAATCCCTTGCCTCCGCCTCCAGCATCTGAGACCCAGACTCCGCATCGGCCCGTCGACCCAGCGGCTCCACCTCGGCTCCTAGCTCCCTCCTCTCCGCCGTGGCCCGGCAGTCCACTGGCTCCGCCAGGCCCCCTTCGTCCCTCAGACTCCGCCTTGGTCTGGCGTTGACCATTTGTCGCCTCGGGACTCCACTCCTCCGGCTGCGCCTCGTCCCTCCGGCTCTGTCAGGATCTTCCTTCCCTTCGGCTCCTCCTCAGTCCTCTGTCGCTCCGGCTCCACCGCGGCCTTCCGGATCCCCGCCTCCGCCTCGGTCACCTGAGCCATCTGCTCCCCCGTGGCCCTCCGGATCCTCGGTGTCGCCCTGGTTCATCGGCTCTCCATCTCTGCCTCGGGCTCCTCTGCCACCTGCTCCACCGCCGTTGGTCAGTCCCCTGGTGTTGTCAGCCCTTCCTCCTCCATGGCTCCTCCCTCCGTCGGCTCCATCGTGGGTTGCCATTATGGTTGTGGCCTAGGTCCCACCTGGCGCCACATGCTCCAAGTCCCTCCTGTCATCTCCCTGGCTCCTCCATCCATCTGATCCGCCCTGGCTCCTACTGTTTCCTCCTTGGCTCCTCCCTCCGTCTGATCCGTCCTGGACTCTGTCTGCCGGCCCCCTCCCGGGTGTCAGTCCTCCTCCTGAGCCTCCTCCCAAGTTCCCACCCGTCCCTCCTTCTGTTGTTTCTTCGGCGCGAGGACGCGCCTTCCGGGAAGGGGGCGATATGTCAGGAAGATGGACTGTCTGTGTTGTGTTTTGCTCCTCGTGACCTAGTTTTCCCTCGTGTTACATTACATTTGGTTTCCTTCCTGTTCCTATTGTGTTTCATTGGGTCCATTATCATCCAGCCTCGTTGCTACTTGTGTTCCTTGTTCCTTGTGAAGTATTAAAGACTGTATTCGTGAATTCCCCTACGTCTCCTCGTTCCTCGCTCCTCACAGTAGGCATCCGTGATATATACAGTTTTGGGTGTTTCATTTTTAATTTACTGAAAGCTTCAAGTGCAGTTAATTATTTGTCATGCTATACGTGCAAACAGACGACGGCATTGTTGAAGCCATGCTCTTTTGTTTGCCGTCAAACGGTTGACCACTGCCATGTGTGTATCCTGTTGCAAAATGCGGCGAAAAGTACTACACGACGGTTATAATGTGATTAAGGGGTGTACATGTCTATACTGTACTTCAATAATGCGACTAAAATAGGAATACTCCACATGTATTAATTCGATTTGTGTTTTCTTCGAGTATGACTTTAGCCGGATTAAGGTAGGCCTAATCAAAAATCTCTGTTTACATGGTAGATTCTTAATCAGAGTATTGTATTAATCGTGTTAAAATCAGATTATTGTTGTCCATGTAAACGTACTCAGTGTGTTTGAACGAATTATTTGTAAATGAGTCGCTGAATTTGAAATATCACACTTGAATACCAAAAACATAGGCCTATTACTCTTACTCTTATATCCCATAAAAAAATAAATATTTATAGCTCACACAGAAAATATATTTGTATTCCACTGCCTTGCTTTTCAATTGTTTTTCTATGTACAGTAAACATGCACTCTTATAGGATACATGCAGTGGTGGAAAGAGTACTGAAAAAATATACTCAAGTAAAAGTACCATTACCTTCCAAAAACTGTAGTGTGAGTAGAGTAAAAGTACTTGTCCAAAAAACTACTTGAGTAAAAGAGTAGCCTATTTAAAAGTACTCATGAGTATTGAGTAGTGAGTACTGAGCTGTGGATTCTACCCCCTCATAATAAACGCTGTACACCGCAATTGATACATTTTAAAAACGTTGTACATTCTGTAATTCACATTATCTTATTTGTCATAAAGAATGAAGAGTATCTATCATCCAGCAGTTTTAATTTTGACTGCCAACTCTTTAAAATACATCAAAACAGCACGGAAACAGTATTCAGTTGAAGAAAAGATGAAAGTTATTCTCAGTACAATCATCTCCATTTAAGTCATAAAGTTTGAAAAAATTGATTTAAAATCATGTGTAAGGCCACTGAGACAGCATATGCTGTTGTTGCACATAAAATATTAATGTTTAGAACAGTGCAAATACAAAGACCATTAGAAACTCATAGTTCAGCATCACACAGCATGATATGA
>NW_015505290.1:877048-887531 GCF_001515645.1 Sinocyclocheilus grahami | reverse complement strand
TTGTTCTAGAAGGATGGCATCATGCCATACCTTTTACACATTTACTCGAATTGTTATGCTGATAATACAATTTGTAAGGAAAAATGCATTAAATAGCGAGGTATTTCTGGGGAAACTTTTTCAAAGGAAAACACACACATACGTCTCTTTGCTGAGCCGCGGCGGTCTCGGTGAATCAGCAGCATCCACAACTGAACGGAACAAAAAGTGTTGAACTTGAAAACTGTTTATGCTGAGTGCACTTGCTAAATGAAGGCGGATTGTCTAAAATGGATTTTAAAAAAAAAGTTTATTAAGGAGCTGCAGTTTCATTACATCAGGCGCTGGCACAGATGCAGTATATTAACGCCACTGGTCATCAATAAGGTGCAGATTTGGTCCTCAGTTTGTGTTTCCAACACACTTTTTCACAGCACGCATCACGCGCTCAAACTCATCAAAAGTCAACAAGTTCCACAAGCAACAACGACTACTTATCCAAGTGATTGCTGCAGAACGCACGCGCGAGAGAGACGAGGCGTCTCATAACTGAGTGGGGAATTTACTGAACGTGGCACTTGCGGGAGTTAACACTGTATGCAATACCCGCAACCTCACTCCAAATTTCAGGCCGTGTAGGTAGGCAAGCATATATACAAATCATTTAGTAAGCAGAAATCCGAAATTTACCTTAACATCAAGTTAGAGGAAGATGCGACTGAATTGATGCTTGAAGAATGCGCTTCCAGCAGCCATGATAAACAGCTGGCGGTTAAAGTTTTCTATGCACAATTTGATTTGACGAAAGTCACGAGACCTATTACTATCTATCCAATCACATTGATGGATAGTCATATTTAAAATAAAATTAAAATAAGCATGTAACGACCACAAACGGAGGAAAATAGCAGAGTAAAAGTACCATACACAATTTTTAAACTACTCAAAGAAAGTACAATTACTGATAAAAACGACTTAATTACTGTAACGTGAGTATTTGTAATTCGTTACTTCACACCCCTGGATACATGACACTGCTTTTTAACACGGTGCTCAAAGCTACATTACGTAACTTTTTATACAAAATAACAAAATGTTGTTAATGTGAGAGTGCAAAAAGAGAGTAACTCTATTGTGGGTAATGTAAAGCTGAAAGCTCGTCACAAACAGTGAACAACAAAAAAAATATTACGAATCATTCAAAACGCCAGTCTATTTAATTTAATTAAAGATGAGGGCACAAAAAAGATGTGTGGATAAATTTTGTTTTAATAAATTGCTCAGCATTCCATTAAAAATAAAAATTTCGATTTTGTCTTTAAAAATAGTTGATCCCCCCCCATATATTTTTGTATTTTTTTTTTATTTTACATGCTATTTATATGCAGAAACTGACTGTGTATATGATACGCGCTTTGTTGGCGTCCATATAATACGCATTTTTGGTGTACATATAATATGTACCTACCCCACACCCCTAAACCTACCAATTGCGTATCATATGCACGGCAAAGTCCATTTTTGCATATAAATAGTCCGCCAAATAGAAACAGAAAATCGTGCCACTGAAACGCACATTCATGAGATCGGGTTAGAGCAGGCCTATGCCATCTTTTCTTTTGGCATACTGTTTTTCGTATACTTCGTATATTTCGTATGAATTGAAGTAGGCATATTCAGATTCAGTGAGTATACTAGTATGTCTGAAATGTGACAGTGACCACATGATGAATATAGTACGTTTGATTTTTATTTACACTACTTATTATATGTTCTTTATTTAAGTTTTCATTTGGACCTACCTGTATATACTGAGGGAAAAAATTATCTCAAGAACATGGCTTCAAACACCTGATATGTGTGAAGCCAACCATTTTTAATGATACGTGGGCCAGTGTGGCTAACTGAATGATGACTGATTCTCTTCTATTTCCAAGAAGAGATGTCCTGTAATCTCTGCACCTTTGGCTGACACCTTTGCAGGACAGAGGCTAGACACCATTGAGCTGGCCGACTCAGGTCTCATCTCTGAGCTGAGGAGGCATTAACACAGAACCCTGAGGACAGCGCTTGCACATAGTATGTGTCAGGCCTGCTATTTGAGTGCTGTAGCATGGCTGGAGTTGCTCTCTGAGGGCAGTCATTTGCTGTGTGGAGAACTGAGCTCCCTTGGGTCATGCTGGCACAATGAGTCACACTCTGGGCGAGTGACAACATGTCATTAACAAGTCAGATTTAGGGTCTGCACCACAGGGTATTAGCACAGTGGGACTGATATGAAATCCAAGCACAGCACCATCTACAGTCAGTGGAGGAAATTATTTTCTCACCTCTGGCACATTTCTTGCTTTTTTAAGCATATTATTGACAGGCCATGCAGTTCAAAGTTATTATTACTTTTTGGCTAGGAATTTGATAGTTTTAGAAAGAAAAAATCTATATAATGATGATGTATTATATAGTAATTTATAGCTTAAAATAAAAGAAAAAGTGTTCATAAACCAACAAGCAATATGGTTTAATTAGAGAAAATGTGTTTTCTATTTCTTCACAATAGATTTGTATTATTATTATTATTATTATTATTTTATTTTATTAATTAAACTTTTCACTTTAATAAAATGTTTAATAAAACATCAAATAAAAAAATAATTTAGATGAAAACAAATTAAAAAAAATTTTAACTGGCGCAAATCTGGAATTTTCTTAAAGAGTTAGTATATTATTATTAAAGGGGTCATATGATGCTATTTCAATTTTTCCTTTCTCTTTGGAGTGTTACAAGCTCTTGGTGCATAAAGAAGATCTGTAAAGTTGCAAAGACTAAAGTCTCAAATCCAAAGAGATATTCTTTATAAAAGTTAAGAGTCAACCACGCCTACCTAAAACGGCTCGTTCTAATACGCCCCCACATGTCTACGTCACAATGTGGGAAGATTTGCATAACACCGCCCAAATGTTCACGTAAAGAAAGAAGGCGTAACTTTTATTGCCGCTGTAGTATTGTTGTTGCGGCCGCCGCCATGTCGTGAAGGCGCTGTGTGTTTCGTTGTGAAAGCGAAACTACTTTGTTTGGCCTTCCAAACGAGGACGATATCCACTTCGTCATGCCTAGAGCTGATCCGTGCTGGTTGCTGAGGATATACATCAACTTCGCGCTGTGGATCGCCGGATCACACGGATCACCGTGGACGAAGCGGAGTCTAGCCCAGGGTCGTCACATGTGGTTGCCGCAAGTCCGCTGGACGCTCCTTCGTCGAATCCGCCGGCCGCACCGTTCTCAAGCCCGCCTGCCTCCACTCACTCAAGCCGACCTCCGCTCACTCTAGCCCGCCACCTTCCGCTCATAGGCCTCTGGCCTCCGCTCACGCTAGCCTGCTGTGTGTTTCGTTTTGAAAGCGAAACTACTTTGTTTGGCCTTCCAAAAGAGGACACAATTAGAAATCAGTGGTTAAGTTGTATTTACAACACTGTTCCAGAACAGTTCAACCCAAATATTCAGATGTGTCCAGCACATTTTATGAAGGACTGTTTCCTGATCCTGGTAGAGTAGACTACAATGCCGGCTGTTTTGACTCACAGACTGTAAGTACGTTTTTTTATATTTAAAGAATTTGCCACTGACGATTCAAACGCGAGTTTTGAGCAGTGTAGAGTAGCACTTGTTTGTCATTTCTCCGATGACAATTGCAGACATGGTTTTATGTTTACGCGGCGCGATGACTCTCCTCTACACTCTTTTGCACTGTTTCCAGGATCCTCAGGCGAGGAATTAGTATCGCGACTGTGGACAGTAAGGCCAGATTGGGAGTACGATTCTGGACGTCCTCCGGTATTCCTCTCAGCCCCTGTCTCGGTGAATGTGTGCGCAGGGAGCGCCACACCACTGCATTCCACCTAACTGTGTGATTTCACGCCTTTGCTGGCTTGGTGTTCGGAATAAAGCCTATTTCTGTTTGAACTGCATTTGAGTCCTCCGTCCGTTTCCTGACAACAACTGAATGGATTTATTTATTTATTTATTTATAGTTTTCACTAAAACAAGGTAAACTGTGTTGACTTGGTATTTACATCTTTGTTAAAAAATAAACACAATGATGGAAGGTTGATAAATCTTCTTTTACACTGCAAAAAAATGTTTTCATTTGTTGAGTTTTTAAGGTGACTGATATTATTTTATATAATAAAACTTTTATTCTAAAAATGTTTAATTTATTACATGTATCCTATAACTAAAAGGTGTAGGCATATATTTTAATTCATATTAATTACAGTGATTTTTCTCAAGTAGCAATAACTAGGCTACCACTACAGAAACTGTGGTTACCGTGATAATTTTGGCAAGTAACGTAAAAGAACATCTGAATTCTAGGCTCTTTCTCAATTCCAGTTTGGAACGGTGAAGTCTGCGTCAGTTCTGCAGCCGCTCAAACAGCGATAACAGCGCATCTGTTCTCCAGTCTGTGAGGAGCAGAGCAGGTGGACGGATTTCACTATACAGACTTGTAGGCTGTTCTCGCCAATGCCTCGGACCTGAAATTGGATGGCGACCTTCTTCTTCTTGTACCTCCGTTCAACTCTGAAAACTTTCCAGAGCTCGGGATGTTCTTAAGCAAATCCGATGCAAATAGCGTCGGTAAAGGGCATCCAGCTGCAAGCTCGTCAGATGGCCGCAGTGATATTCATTCATCAGGAGTCCAGCTGCTGCTGACAGCGAGCGGACACATAAATGAAGAGACGCTCGTGGAGAGTGCGAGCGTAAACGCAGAGTGATGAGGAAGCCCAATAAATCTGCCTTGATTTAAGTGCCAGCTTGGCCGTGGAGAGGACATTTCATTTTACTGGCAATCGTGCGTGCCATTCTAATGCCTACACATCTCTGACCGTGGATAGGCAATGTGAAAGCATCTGCATCTTAAACCAGCTCATGGTAGTTTGCTGGTTTAAGAATCGGATAATCTGGTCTCCCATTGTGACCATCTGAAAACCAGATTAAGCTGGATGTTTTGAGATTTTTATTATCAAATTGATCAAATTAATCAATGCACGTCGGAAATGCCTAAAATACACAAGTAAAACAATCAAATATAAACTTTGTGTCTTATTTTTAAGGCTCCTTTCTAGAAAAGATTCTGGTTTAGGGTGACTAAAGCTGGTTCAAATTGACAGACCAGCGTCAAAGCCGCTATTATAACCAGATTAAGGGGGTCAGTAGTAGGCTATGGTTTTTGGAAATGAGCAGTCAAAACCAGTTTATACAATTAATAGTCAGTTTGGACTATAAACCAGCTACCATGTTCCACGAGTCTCTTTGGTTTCTTTCTTAAGCAATATTTGTGGAAAAATGTGGGGGAAAAATCAGAAGTGAAACTTACTTGACTCACATAGGATAGTGCAGAGAAGAGAAATTCTCAGGAAGAACCGCTGATTCTGAAAGCGCTCCATCATACAGCCAATTACTTTCAATGCATTTCTATATTTTCATCTGCATTCCACGCGACAGTTTCCGTATAATTCAGTGGCTTCTGTGTTTTCTGTTGAGGTGTCAAACTCTGCATCTTCTGCTGGTTGTATTTAGGGTTAGATGTTCTCGTCAAGTTTTTTTTTCATCACATGTATTATAAGTGTTGGCAAAAATTGGTTTTCCGTAAAAATGTTTCGAATTAAGTAGCATAAATGCAGCGTTTATCCATATTTATCCAACCCTGAAGTTGCTTTCTCTCTACGTGAAAAAGCACTGTGATGGGCTTAAGTTTTGCGCACCTGTTTTAGCGGAAGATCAGATTCCGTGCTGCAAAAGTATTATTTATCTCCATATGCATCCAAAAAGAAGGATTTTTTTTAGAAGCAGATATATCCCATAGTAACTCCATTTGTGCCACACCGTGTATAGATGCACTCATGACCTGGCTCCTGCTGTTTCCAGGGTTTACTCCAGACTGAGCAGCATCTCTATCTCAGTGCGCCTACCCACTTCATGTCAGACAGAAAGGGAGGGAGGGAACACATCACAAGTTCAGGAGCTTGACCACATTCCAAATTGCCCGATGTCTGTTTTCAACCAATCTGAATGAATTTTCTTTTTCAAATATAAACAACATAATTAACTCAAGTTTAATGGATACATTCGCGAACTCGTATGGAGACAATCCTTGTCAAATCAGGGCCAAACCTATTGCATCAAGTGATTGAATTGTTATTGCAGTTAAACTCCTCTAGAGGTCAGGGTAGCTGAATAAATGCTGAAGGGGAGCGAGAACTCAGTCAGAAGGTGAAACTGAAATGCAGTTTTTACTGTGGATAAGTTTAGAGACAGAGACATCTATTATTAATAATTATTATGCTGATTAAACACACAAGACGGTCATCATGAAGGCACAAGTAAGAAGGCAGTAATTATGTCTCATTGCTATTTTTACATAAATGTTACTTATACAAGCACCATAAAAAATTAATTACTGTAAGTTGCATTTCAGGGTTCCCACCTTTTGACCGATAAATATCTATGGCTTTTCAATGACATTTACTGTACAGTCGTTTGTGGGGCTTTTATTTTTAATCAATTTAAAGAGTTCACGCTCTCAACGAGCAATTTCTAGCAGAGGGATGGCTTGAAAAAACAGCTTCTCTAATTGTACTTTTCTAAAATTGGAAACCGTTGGAAACGCCACATAAAGCATGACTATAACCCCCCTCCCCCATCAACAGTATTTAGTTGATGTCACTGCAATTTTTCTTTCACACAAGCTGTATCTATGAACATAAATCTGCCAGCATACACACAGAAATCCCAACAAAAATACACATACAGCAAAAGTGACCACAACTGAGCAGAGTAATACACTTATATTTTAATAGTATACTTACAGTATATTTCATCATACTCGAGTAATCACAATATATTTTAAAATAACATTCTCCAGTCGTAAACATTTCAGATTCTTTCTTCTGATTCTTTTAGATTCTGGCTCCAAGCTGCCAAGTCACGTTTTTATTTATTTCTCAGTGACATCACTGCCATCTTTTTTTTCTTTCTTTTTTCTTTTCTGTCTTGCTCTCTCTCTCTCCAACGTATAAGAGTTCATGCTTGCTGATTTCCAGACCCTCATACAGTATTTTCACCATCTGCTCCCTAGCGCCAAGACAGCCAGACCATAGCTGCAGGGTTGTCTGTACTTGGAAAGAGACTATTCTTTTAAGATGTCACCTCACTGCCAAGATCATTTTTAAAATTTCCTTGTACACAAAGCCATTATGTTTTCATTATGTCTCACAAATGAACATCGAACAAGAGAAAAAAATATAGTTTGCGTTTCAGTCTATTCTCTGACAATAGTGTTTTTAAAAACATAGTAGGCAAGGGAGATAAAATATAAAAAAATGCAGTCAAATGGTCCACATATGGACTGTTTAAGGTGACAACATTGTTTTACTGTTATTAAAACATTGTGGATAAATATAGATGTGACATGCCATATAACACTTTCATCTGTTTTTCCAGGTTGGAGGGCTTCCCACTGACTCATTTAGTTTTGCGTGGCTGTCTCATGTTCTTCCTCAGCTGTTCGATCATCTCCACATGCAGGGTTTGTGAGGAGCTCTCCAGTCGAGTGGCGATGTCCGTCGCGGTACGCAGCATTTCTTCAAAGGCAAGGGACTCCTCTTTTATTCTTAGATAAAGACATAAAGTAGACACAACATCAGAAATACTCAGAGAGAGAGAGAGAGAGAGAGAGAGAGAGAGAGAGAGAGAGAGGTGAAGAAGGAAATGAACAGGGGCCTCCTTAGGGCCTCAGCTTAGTTTTTCTTGAACCAGGGGTCTCAAAGGGGCTGAAATTCTCATTCCTTCCAACTGTCCAGGCTGGTGATGGAAAACCCAGATACCAGAATCAAAGTCGCGTCATTGTGGTTAGTCTGAGGCTCTATGAGCTACAAGCTTTCCTTACACTCGTCACTGTGTTTATAAGCATATTTTTCTTGTTTAGGATAATTTTAACTGAGAATTTTATTTGGTTGTAATTTATTTACTTTTATATTTTTACTTTTATTATTTTATCTTTTACCTTGAAAGTGTTACTTTATGTATGCAGCCTTGAAACCCTCTTGAGCTGGCAATTTCAAATATTAAGGTCTATAAATGAACTCTCTATATATTGGGAAATAAAAATAAAATACATAAAATAAAATAATAAATATATAATAAATATATAATACATTAAATAAATAAAATTAAACTAATTATAACTAATTCAGCAATTAAAGCAATTGAATTGATCAAAGTGACAGTAAGATTTCTATTTCACATAAATTATTTTCTTTTAGATTTTCTATTCATCAAAGAATCCTGCAAAATGCTGTCACAAAAATTTTAAGCAGCACAGCATTTTCAACATTGATAATAATAAGAAATGTTTCTTGAGCAGCAAATCAGCATATGAGAATGGTTTCTGAAGGATCATGTGACACTGAAGACTGGAGTAATGACCAATGAAAATTCAGCTTTGCATCATAGGAATAAATTACATTTTAAAATATATTCAAATCGAAAACAGTTATTTTAAATTGTAATCATGTTTCATAATATTACAGTTTTACTGTAATTTTGGTCAAATTAATGCAATTCTGTTGTTTTATTTATTTATTTTGGATGCACAGTATACCTATGTATTTAGAAAAATATAGACAATTTCACCTCTGATCTTCCATCACCATTTCTCATGTGTAAACAGAAAATTGTAAAATTTTGATACTAAATATTTTGCACATGTGTTAGACTTTCCTCTCTCCTGATTATCATTCAGGTTGGTTGCCAGTTTTGCCTCGAAGACAAGAGCATATGACTGCCTTATTATTATTCAACTCATCTCACTTCTGAATTCCAGCCAAAGTGGCTTGAGCGTCTCCCTCCAGCTGACTCTCCAACTCCTCTGCTGCTTTTGTCACCACGCTCTCACAGCTCACGTGATCCTCTCTGATTCCAACAATGTTCTCTTGGATCACCTCCTCGTAGCATTGATCTCCCATCTCTGCTCCTACAAACTGGACAATATTCTCCATCACTGCCTGGTTCCCATGTTGAAGGGCCTTTAAATAAGCAACTTCCTCTCTGAAAGCTCGTAACCGCCTTGACATGACTTGGCTGGTGTGGAAGTTGACATAACAGTCGCCACCTTCTGTCTCTGACAGGCTCTGAAAAACTGGCCTGGTCCTGTCTGGCTCATCCCCGACTGCATGGAAGACTGAAGCGGAGGAGTTGCCAGTGACCGCAGTCCCAGAGACGTCCCCTGATCCCCACTCTCCATCATCACCACTCTGGCAGTAGACTGGCATCACTAGGAGTGTGAAGAGCCAAGTGCCCAGAGTAGAGTGAAGCCTCATCATGACCCAGAAGAGGGAGGAACCTCTATGATCTGGGACTTGACAGAGTGATGGATGAGAACCCAAGCAATGACAAATGCTCTTGAGCCCCTCAAAGCTGGACACAGCTTTTCCACACAATCACCACTGCTGCAAAGCTCTGACCGCATCTGTGAAAAAACAAACAGATGCTTAAGCAATGTTTTGATTTGAGAACAGACCAAAAGTTTTCTTCAAAGGAAACTATTCAGTATTGTTCAAAAATGTTTTTTGAAAGGCTCTCATGCTCACAAAAGCTACATGTAATTGGTAAAAATACAGTAAAACAGTAATATTGTGAAATATTATTACAATTTAAAATAACTTTTTTTTATTTGAATATATTTTAAAATGTGATATATTCCTGTGATGACAAATCAGTAGCTTCAATATCACGTGGAGTTTCAGAAATCATTCTAATATGCTGATTTGCTGCTCATGAAGCATTTCATATTATCAGTGTTTAAGGCTACGTTAGCCTTTTTCCACCACAGACTAAAAAAATGTTGAGATATAAACTTTTGTTTCCACCATGCGATAATATATATATAACTGGTAATTGCAAATTTTTAATTCTCAGTTTTGAATTAGTTGTTCTTAGTCTTGTTAGTTTATATCTCACAACTTTTCTTTTCAGTGTGAATATCTCACAATTGGGACACTTCACAGAATTGTGAGTTTATAATTTGCATTTCTGAGAAAAATTCTTAGAATTACAAGAAAAAAAGTTTGAATTATCAGATATAAACTCATGATGAATCATGAGGAAAAGTGTCAGAATTACCCTTTTTTCATCCCATGACGGAAACAAGTTTCTATAGAAAACATTTGTGCTGCTTAACATTTTTGTGGAAATGGTGATATATATATTTTTTAATACAGAGTTTAAAAAAACTAAAGAACAGTAAGAATTTGCAGAATTTTGTAACAATGTAAAAGTCTTAACTGTCATGTGTAATCAAATTAGTATGTCCTTATTGAATAAAAATATTTACAAACTTACGGAACCCAAACTTGAGAACTCTATGGGTGTGTGTAAAATGTATATTATATTATATTATATTATATTATATTATATTATATTATATTATATTATATTATATTATAT
>NW_015505290.1:860596-876914 GCF_001515645.1 Sinocyclocheilus grahami | reverse complement strand
TATGTTATGTTATGTTATGTTATGTTATGTTATGTTATGTTATGTTATGTTATGTTATGTTATGTTATGTTATATATACATTCTCTAGACACCAAACTGAATAAAACTAATCAAGAAAAATACACATATCTTCCAGTAATTTCCTGAAACTTATGGAAAAACATGAAAAATAATGAGAGGTCAGAGGATGAAAGAAGTTGCTGTATTTGTGAAACTACTGTCTGACAACTGTACTGTGAATGCTAAATGAAGCAGTAGACTTACAGGGTTTTCCAGAGCATGTGGAGGGGGGCTTCCTGCTGGTGTGTGTAGTGAGCATATTCATTTATGTGAGGGCCCTGAGATGTAGCACATGACCTGTCTGGAAGGGGAGGCTGTTTGTTTAGTCTTCCATGTACAAGGATGAGTGCCCTCCACCCCTCTCTCTCTCTGTTTTCACTCTTTCAAAGAAAAAGTGTGAGCCCCATCTTAGATAATACAATCACACAGGCTTAAGATTCTTTCCTTTTTATAGTTTCTGCATAGTGCCATTGGGGTGCACATTACTCTTGGACGTTCCAGATTGTTTTAATTGGTTTTTATACATTTTAAAAAGTTAGTTTTTTATGTTGAATAATAAAATAAATATGACAATAGATAAACTGAAAAATTTAGTTTTTGAGAATTTGCCACCCCTCTCTCTCTCTGTTTTCACTCTTTCAAAGAAAAAGTGTGAGCCCCATCTTAGATAATACAATCACACAGGCTTAAGATTCTTTCCTTTTTATAGTTTCTGCATAGTGCCATTGGGGTGCACGTTACTCTTGGACGTTCCAGATTGTTTTAATTGGTTTTATAAATTTTAAAAAGTTAGTTTTTTATGTTGAATAATAAAATAAATATGACAATAGATAAACTGAAAAATTTAGTTTTTGAGAATTTTAGTTTTTCCCGTTTTAAGCACAACAAAATGTAGAGAAGTCTGTGTTTTCTTGAAAAAAATCTCCTGCTCTCTGACGCAGAGAGGGCTCATCACCTCATCTCTCATGTCTCCAGATGTGACTGAACTGACAACTCACACAATCTCTTTCAATGTCCTGTCTTACTCTAGGGCGTCCCAACACTCCTCTCAACATCTGGAAATGTGTGAAATGCGATATCTGCCTTCGAGGGAAGACGGCTCTCTTTTCCACAGTGTGAGCACTTTTGGATTCTGCGGTAGTTCAGCACGCTTTGCCTAAAAAAAATCTTCCTGTGCATGTTCTGGGCAGCATAAAAATTTCATTTTTCTGCTCATGTATTTATATTTTTGCATTAGTGTAGTAGAATATCAAATCTGTTGGTTTACTGGAGTCATCTTTTTTAAAGGTTTGACCTGTGGGGTTGCATTCAGTTTTTCAAGTCAATAGTTACCTGTCTGTAGGTATTTTTAAAATAAAAAAAAACAAAGACACTATCAATCATGATCAAGCTCTTTTAGTAAAGAACTATTTAAAGGAGTACCATCAAGAGCATCTTTGCCTCTCTACAGCAGTAATTTGTTGTTCATGCTTGCTGATTGACATTTGTGCTTCATGGAGAAAGGATAATATCTGTAACTCAACAGACCGACACAGCCTGTAATGAACTTCTGCTCTGCTGTGCATGCAATGATGAAAGCAGTGATTTATTTCTCATTTAAGTCCTGAAGCACTTTGAGAAAATGAATGAATTTCTTTTATTATGTTTTTTTCAGTTAAAATTAAATACTGAAATGTTTTTGCAAGGTGTTTTATTTTTGAATTAAGTCTGAAAGTGTCAAATGTATTGAGATGAGAAAAACAAATATTGAAACTGTTTTTCATGTCTCGGAATGATGCATATTGTTCCTTAACCAAGCCAAGCAAAAGGCCGTCATATGCAAACATTATTTTTAGATTTACTGATCAACATTGTAAATGAACAGTGGCACAAAAGTCTTGATTTGATTAGTCATTCCATTTTGATCCCTCACAACTGCTCACACTGCCAATCCAGAGCTCGTAATGTTTTACAACGGAGAAAACAATTAAACCTTTTAGACACTTAAATGATATTATTGGAACCATAAAAGCCCATTCAAACAGCACTTTTGACCTTTACGTTTCCTCCGGGCACCTTTTTAGTAGCGTTGTGTCATTTCTAAAAATACATGCCAAACCAGTTCAAAGCTGAGGAAATGCAGTATCATTTTATGATAACAAAGTCTGCCTAGTCCAAATAAAACGTCATGCAAAGTCTATGCAAATAGGCCACAAGTCTTTTTGAATGGAAAGTACAGTCGCTTTTCCAGTTTTGGGTTTAATTTAGTCTTACATTAAAGAGAATTTCACATGCAGCAAAAAAGAAAGTGTAGTTGTTTAAAGGTTGAGTGTGGTGTGTCTTAAACATTATTGTTGCCTATTTATGAAATGTAAGGTGATATTCCCATAGTTAAAAGAATGTCAGAAGATATATTTATACCAATCACTAAAGTAATGAGTCATGCACTCAAATCAGTGGCCAGTTTAGACTCTGCCATAATATTAGCTCTGCCATATTAATCAAGACATGTCTTGTTTTTCAAAGTAGAAACATGAATAAAATAAGACACTCAAGCCAAAAAACTGACAGAACTTACCAGAATCTTCTGCCATGCCACAAGGTAGAGCCATGTGTCTGGTCAAAATGTTCAAAGCGCCGTTCTTTGCTTTGCCATTCAGAGGCAGAGAAGTGGAGCACACATATTCAGCCTGCCTTAGACTTTTTTTCACTTCTTCCAACAAAATTTGGGAACCTGAAAATCTGTGTCCTTATTTGGAGACTATTGGAAGGGGAGGGAGTGTTTATAAAAAGGGAGAAACTCAATGATTTCTTTCTTTTGTGGTCAGGAGAGTGAGGGAGAGAGAGAGAATATTAGGGGGAGCGTGGGGTAATCTAGTTCACATCTGTGCCCTGATGTCTGATAATGTACGAGAGTTTCGCAGAAAAGGGTGTTTTCATGACCATACCAGATTTTCACTCAGCCATTTATTTTAATAGATGCTACAAGATATGAATGAATGAAGGGAAAGAAAGCTGTTAAAGCAAACCGAAGCTCTGAAATGTACAAAACATTTTCACCAGCTATAAAAACATAAATTTTATCCATCATTAACTGTCAAAAGATATGAACATAAATCTGTCTACAAAACCACGATGAAGGCATTTAACACTTATTCAGGTGTTAGTCAGATGTTGTACCACCCTGAAATTAAATGCGTTTGAACTTACTATACCAATCACTTTGTTTTACTTGTATATTTAAAAATGGCATAATGCAAATTCCTCCTGAAAACTCACCATGCATTTTCCCAGCTTGTATCTGATTCTTCCACTCTCACTGCTTGGACTGGAGACAGGACCTATATAAAGAGCTTATTTATGAAAAACAAGAAAACAGACTGGATGAAATACTTTAGAGAACAAAGTGTCTTGTGGATGTATTATAATATTATTCCTGGCATAGATTTCACTCAGTAGAATCAGTAGAGCTGTTCAGTCATGACGCCAGTTTCTAATGATATTTTTTATTTTTTGCCTTTTGATTTATGAGTAAAATACGAAATAAGAAGTTAAAAACTTTATTCCACAAAGATGCATTAAACTGATCGAAATTGACAGTAAAGACATTTAAAATGTTGCACAAGATTTCTATTTCAAATAAATGTTCTTTTGAACATCTATCTTTTTTTTTTTAACTTTCTATTCATTAAAGAATCCTGAAATAATAATCATGGTTTCTACAAAAATATTACACAACTCTTTTCAATATTGATAATAATAAGAGGTGTTTCTTATTAGGTGTTTTGAATATGAGGTGTTTGAGCAGCAAATCAGCATATCAGAATGATTTCTGCAGGATTATGTGACACTGAAGACTGGAGTTATGATGCTGAAAATTCAACTTTGTCATCACAGGAATAAATGACATTTTATTCAAATTAAAAGCCGCTATTTTAAATTGTAAAAATATTTCACAATATTTTTGTTTTTTACTGTATTTTTGAACAAATAAATGCAGTCTCGGTGAGCATGAGACTTCTTTCAGAGAGATTTAAAACAAAACTTACAAACAACTTAATTCACTTCTAAATCAAAAACTGCTATTTTTTAAAAAGATATTTGAAACACCCAAGTGACTGTGTAGTGGTGTTTACTGCCAAACACAATGACAGACATGCCACATCTATCTGCACACACATTATACAGAGAAAAAAGAACAAACAAATATGAAAGTCCATTAAAATAATTGATTACCTTTGATGAACTACCTTGCTAGGCCTATGAAGAATGGGAACAGGACAGAATCATGTTCTTCTTCTCCTCATGGTTTATATTTTGTCATTGTTCTGGCAGTTTCAGAAGTACACTGTTTATTCATTGTGTAAACTTGCCAGTGTGCTTTAGATTTGGATGAGAAATACATATGAATGTCATTAAATACAGTAATGTTCTCAGCGCAGAGAATTAAACAAATGAAACTATATTATATAAACTACATTCTTTCAACACAGTTAATGCAGGTCAAAAAGAGAACACCGGGAAAAAAATTTCCCCCAACACCCACTTAAAAGCTTGACTGTAAACAGTAACTGTTTGAAAACTGTAACAAATCATTGGTAGTTCTGATGAAAGGTGGGGATTTTTTTCAACAGACTGACAAAGACTGCAGAGATGAGGCAATAACAATGGCTAAAAGTTTAAATTATAGTATAGTCAACCTTCAATGAACAGCAATAAACATTGCTCAAAAGAACTAAATATATCATGTTGGGCAGATACTATTATCCAAGTGTTGACATATAGTGACTCAAGTTGCTTCAGGTTGTATTTTGTATGCTTAACTGGTTGAGTTCAACTGTATCTGTTTTTTATTAGTGTAACCTGGAAGGACACAAAAATACACAAATTTTTGATGTGACATTCTGTCAGTGGGCACTCCATCCCTGACTTTTACCATTCACCCAGGACTTCATTTCCCATAAACCATTGCACGGACTCATCTGCACTCATCATCAATTGCTGTCACCTGTCTCTAATTACATCATTAGTCTCACTATAAGAATGGTACACACACACTCTCACATCGCTGTTGATTGTAAGCCTGTAACGTTTTCCCAGTTTCCGTGTTCCTTTGTTTCCTTATCTTGCCTACGTGTGTTTATTCTTGGACTGTTTCCGTGTTTTGATTGTTTGCTGCCTGCCCTGACCTTACACCTGTTCATTGGATTACTCTTTTGGATTATCCTTGGATGTTATTGTTTGCTGGTGATCTACCCTGCCTGTCTGACCACGCCTTTAAAAAAAATTAAGCTAGCATTTGGATCCACAACTCTGGTGTCATGACTCCCACGTTACACATTCAAAGTTTTCCACAAGTGTGGACCTCTAGTCATCTCTGGAGAGCAAATAAAAAAAAGTGATCTGGTCTCATGAGATCAGGTTGCATAAACCATATCCTTAAACATGAATATATTTATTGTGAAACTTAAAAACTAAATTTTAATTGTGGAGTGGTGTCTTTGACCTAAATTATGTTGCTTAAAGGTATTTTTACAGAAAAACAAGGCAAAAAAAATATTTAAAAAATATATATTTTGCAAGTATCTTTTATGACAACACAAAAATCTCACAATAAATATGTCCCCAGATGTACCCAGCTGTTACTATTGTCTTATACAATTATAATTCTGACTTTCTGACTTCTGATTAACAAAAGTAAAAAAGGCCTCTAACACTAACTTGCTCAATTCTTTTTCCATTGTTTTCTTTTTATTTATTATATGATTAAAAAAAAAACGTTCTACGTGTACTGCATTAGCTTGTTCAAAGCAAAACATTTGAGAGAAAATATACATCAGTAAATGTTAAATTTTCATTTTAAATGCATATTTAAAAAATATATATTTTTAATTTAATATGTGACTTAATATTACATATTGCTTATATTTTTGAATGTATATATATATATATATATATATATATATACTTCATTTAAGTGACAGAATTAATTTTTTGAGCAACTGTGGAGCTTATTATTCTTATACAGACATACTCCATTGTATGTTTCTTGGTTTCTTTTATTTAGGAGCCAGTCCTTCTGCCCCTTGTTATCTTAACTCAATTTTAAAACTCAGTTTAAATCAGTTTTATATTGAATTTACTTACCATTTGCCTCAGAGGGGTGCAACTAGCAGAACCAGAGTACACAGACCAGATGTTTTCTGATTTGTAGATCCATTGCAGGATGCATTACGTCAAATAATTGTCATTACCCCTAAATTTAGCCAAATAGATGTACATCAGAGCAGCTTTGTGATTCTAATTCTATCATCAATGTATCAGTTCCGAATCTTTCTGAAATAAAAGAGATCATTTTGACAGTCATTTGGAACAGAATAGTTTTGGAATTGGCCAATAGAAAAATCAGCAACAAAAAAAAAAAAACAGGTAGATAAAAGGATTTAATTTCTCAGTCAGTCTCCAAATTCAATTTGAAAGCCACATATATTTCAGTTGGGAGCACTGTTCTCTGTCTGTGAGATAAAAGTTTGGCCCACTAAGCAGCCAAGTGCCCAGTGGAGAATTATAACTGGTTGGTGGTCCTGACTGCTCCGAGCATGTATGACTCATCATATCTCCATATCACCATCTAGAAACCGTATCAACAAATCTATCTATAACCATTACTTATGTTTATTTCCTACTGATTTAGAAGTTTGTGCCCATGATGAAATAAATTAATAATAACACTTCCTCCAGTGTAAGTTCTTCCTTTTACATCAAAGTCCATAGATATACAGTATTTGTTTTGAACTGTTTTGGACTGTTTTGGCTTCTAAACGTTGCATGATCAGTGTATATTTCTCTCCTGATTGAGACAAGATGACTTTTGCACTGGAGAAATCAATATTTATGGACAGAGGACTTGTATCTTAGTTAAAAACATCTTGATGGATTTGTTTATTATAAACATGCAGCTTTTTGCTTCACAAGATGTTCACTGATTGACTGGAGTTGTGTGGATTACTTGTGGATTATTGTGATGTTTTTATCAGATGTTTGGACTCTCATTCTGACGGCACCCATTCACTGCAGAGGATGCATCAGTGAGCAAGTGATGTAATGATAAATTTTTCCAAATCTCTTCAGATGAAGAAACAAACTCATTTACATCTTGAATGGCCCGAGGTAGAGTACATTTTCAGCAAATTTTAATTGTTGGGTGAACTATTTCTTGATGTTTTGTCCTACAGTGAATCTCTCGTGCAGCTGATGCCGTCAGCTGATGACAACATGTCTCTTAAGACTCAATTATAAATAGACAGCTCACCCCAAAATAGTACATATGCCTGCTGTGGTGTGTATAAAATCCAGTAGGTCAGCATTGTTCCATGCACACATATGGGTGTCACATCCCCAGCTGTCAAAGTCAAAGGGCGTCCCAGTCAGCATCCTCTCCTCTAATGCTGAGGTCAGGGGGGTGGAACATGAGCCAGACAGGATCTAATAAAGTCCTGCGTCAGATATGATTCACATTTGTGTTATTAAACTGAGACTTTGTTTTTTAAGTCACATGTTCGCTATTCAATTGTCCTTGTCTGCACTCTTAAATAAAAAAGCATCTGTGAACTGTAATTGAGATTCACCAATGGCATGAAAACATTTAAATTACATTTAAATTAGGGAAATTAAATAAACGTGAGAATAATGAACGAATAAATAAATATATACATATTAAAAAAACATTTTAAAAATACAATTTAATTGAATTTATCACACAAAATACTTTGATTAATTACTTAATCATTTGAGTTTTGATTAATTAGCCTAAATGAATCACATATGTACGCTCCCAAATTAAGATAATTCAACAACATTATGTTATGACGGCAGGGTGAAAGCATTGAACAGACATTAATGGGGTGGAACATGAGCCAGACAGGATCTAATAAAGTCCTGCGTCAGATATGATTCACATTTGTGTTATTAAACTGAGACTTTGTTTTTTAAGTCACATGTTCGCTATTCAATTGTCCTTGTCTGCACTCTTAAATAAAAAAGCATCTGTGAACTGTAATTGAGATTCACGAATGGCATGAAAACATTTAAATTACATTTAAATTAGGGAAATTAAATAAACGTGAGAATAATGAACGAATAAATAAATATATACATATTAAAAAAACATTTTAAAAATACAATTTAATTGAATTTATCACACAAAATACTTTGATTAATTACTTAATCATTTGAGTTTTGATTAATTAGCCTAAATGAATCACATATGTACACTCCCAAATTAAGATAATTCAACAACATTATGTTATGACGGCAGGGTGAAAGCATTGAACAGACATTAAAAATGTGCTTTTGTTTTATTTCCATATCATCGAATATAAACCTGCAGTCCACAGCAATCCATCCATTTAATTAAATTAACACGTTAAATTGACGGTCCTAAATCAAACACACAGGTTCTCAGAGACAGCTAACAAGCAGCAGAAAATATGACCAAACCAAGCATGTACGTTGACGTGATACACTATTGAAAGCAATTATGTTGCAAACCAGCACCCCAAATCCCTTAAAGCAAAGAGTTGGCTGCTTAAATGCAGTGTAAGAACTTCATATCTAATTTCTGGCATGCTAATTGTGTCCCACTTCATTGCGCAGAGTGCTAAAAACCTGCACGGCTCATAAAGCACAAGAGATTGAATGGGCTGATTGGCTTCTGTTCATGATTTCATGGCTGCTTCTCTCTATCCATTAAGAATAATTTTATTTATTTATTTTCCTTTCAATCTGTTTTTACGTGACTCTCCTCTTAAGACTCCCAGACTGAAGAGGCCCACGGTACCACTTCAACCTGAAATTCAGTACCATTGAAAACAAGCGTGTTGTGGGCCGAATTGAATGGGAGCTTGATTGTGCAAACAGTTAGGTAATCCCATCTCATTTTGTAAACACAAATTAATTGCGTTTACCCTTGGCCCCTCGCTGTTCAGGATCAAAGAAAATCATTTAAAATCCCCAAGTGCTGTTGGAAGAAATCCTCTAAGCTAAACCTTTTACTTGGAACAAAATCTTTGGATCACTAAATGGCAGAATATCCTGAAGAGCGCTGCTGACAGGATACCGCAGTATGTTATTCACATGAAGAAAAAGCTGCATATGGCAGAAAAAGAAAAAGTCTGCCAATAGATATAAAACTTGTTAGGCAGTGATTTATGTCCTCCCTAAATCAGTGCAGGAGGTGAAAGGTGCTGTGTAACATTTGTAACATGAAAAGACCAGTGAAAAACAGGCTACCTTATGAATCTTATGAATCTTATAAACCACTAAACCGCTTTGCTTCTGTCAGTCTTCTCCTCAAGGACAACTAGTTGCCTTTGGCTAGCAGTAAAACCTTTTGCTGAGACTGGAAACATTTTATGGTACATTCTACATCCAGTATTGGTCAACGGATTATAGCTGAACATCTAATATATCTTCTGCACACCAAACACCAGAGCCTAGTAGTAAAGAATGTCAAATGTGAATAATCTCTCATGTCTCTTCATGCAGGGGCGGACTTACCCATTAGGCAAAGGTAGGCGACCGCCTTGGGCCCCCAAAAGCCATGTGCCCCCTAAAATGCTTTTCATAAAGGATATGCGCAATAAGCGCTGACACACGAACGGTTGCTGTTTACGGTGTTTATTACCACGATAACCGTCCGAGTCAGTGGCGCCTGCAGGTGTACGGCACGGTGAGTACCATGAGCACTCAGACTGACCTCAGATTTGCCCCACAAACATTTCAGGTTATCAGTTCAGTTATCATAGGCCTGTGCGTTCCATATTTCTGTCGACTGAATCAGCCATGCCATTAATTATGAATTTATCAGTCTTTCGCATGCCGAAGTCAATTTCTGCATAGATATATTACACCAAATAGAAGCAGAAAATCGTGCTATACTACGCACTTTCATGAGATCTTACGGTGTTTATTACCACGATAACCGTCCGAGTCAGTGGCGCCTGCAGGTGTACGGCACGGTGAGTACCATGAGCACTCAGACTGACCTCAGATTTGCCCCACAAACATTTCAGGTTATCAGTTCAGTTATCATAGGCCTGTGCGTTCCATATTTCTGTCGACTGAATCAGCCATTAATTATGAATTTATCAGTCTTTCGCATGCCGAAGTCAATTTCTGCATAGATATATTACACCAAATAGAAGCAGAAAATCGTGCTATACTACGCACTTTCATGAGATCGGGTTAGCCTACAATAATGAATTTGTTGGCTATTTTACAAATGGGAATACAACAAATTCATGACAATGAGTAAAAGTACAGATACCTTACAGCGAAAATTACTCCACGACACGTTACAAGTCACCAATTCCAAAACAACTTGAGTAAAAGTCTTAGAGTATCTGATTTTAACAGTACTTAAGTATTTAAATTTTACTAAATATAGGCTCAAAGATGCACTAGACAAAGAGATATGCCAGTCAAAAACTGTAACGTTGTGGAGAAGCTGGGGAAAAAGGCAGAGGCAAGGATCTACAGTATGTGCAGGTATTTAAAGGGGTCATAGGATGCCCATTTTCCACAAGTTGATATGATTCTTTAGGGTCTTAATGAAAAGTCTGTAACATAGTTTGGTTAAAATTTCTCAATGGTAGTGTAAAAAACACCTTTTTTACCCTGTCAAAAACAGCTCTTTTCAGAGCATGCATATTTGTAGCATTTTCCTTTAAATGTTAATGAGCTCTGCTGACCCCGACCCTCTCTTCCGAGCCGCTCTCAGAGAGACTGTTTACTTTAGCCGAATTTATCGTGAAACTTGCTAATTAGCACATTATTAGGAAAGGCGATTTGCAAAGATTTGTAAAAAAAACCTTACACTTCTTCTGTAGGTGAACCTGGATCACGAATGATTCGCGCGAAAATAGACACATTTATGTAGATCGGGGGCACATTCCCTTCAAAAACAAACATAATCCACTGCGTCTTCAGCGGCTCAGATTGTTCATTATTACATCCAACAACAGAACACCTCAATCGCTTCGGAGTCATTCTTGTCTACATCTGCTCCAGCGGTAAACCAATGGCGGACTGATGACAGCTCACTCAGGGCAGGTCTGAGGTAAGACGCCAGTCCAGTCTGTGCTGAAATTATACTGTCAATCAAACTATCGTGGGAGGGGCCTGTCTGTGTGACATCACACAGACAGGCATCTGAGATCGGCTCGATTTGAGAAAGGGGTAAAGATTTTTACTAGATTAACAAGATTTTACTAGATTTTATCATTTTAGGGTGGTACACACACTGCCAACACACATTTCAGTTCAAAAACAAGAAAGAGCTGATTTGTGAGGAGAGCACGTTTATTTTCTAAAACCAAAATAAAGCTGAACACCTTAAAATTACAAAACAAACAAACAATCAAACAAACAAAAACAATATCTTTCAAAATGGTCTCTTCAGTATGATGGATAAATAAAATAATGTTAAGTAAAATTAAAAAGCCGAAGACTTCTTGCACTGGATGTGCTGGTTTGGGCCTCATTGCCGGCTGCAGTCATGTCCTCATCTCATAAATAAAACACCTGTGATTCACAAATACTTGCTAAGGAACTCGCATTCACATAAAGTAGCCTTGTTGACAGGTTTGGGTGAGTAAGGGCAGAACGCACAAGATGCAGTACTTTCAGTGACCTGTAATATGCAGTATCACGTCTTTTGTAGCAGAAATAAACTGCTGCAGAAAAAGCTAGGTCCATGCAAAATGTAATGTGTAACTGCAACACTCATTTCAAATGTAGTGGAGTAAAGAGTACAGATACTCATTCAAAACTGTAGTGAAGTAAAGAGTAAAAGTAGCTAATATCTTTGATACTCAGTACAACTACAAAGTATCCGAAAAGATACTCAAGTACAGTAACTAATTACATTTACTCCAATACTTTACACCTCTGGTTGCAGCAAATCCTTTAAATTTTCAGGTATTCAGAACAGAGCAACATAAAAATCTGAAAAAGTAGCTATACAATTATAGGACAAAGTTTTAAACATATACCATTATTATTTGTGTTTTATTTTTTAATTGTCCGGAATTATAAAATAAAACGCAAATTATAATCGGGCCTGTTTTAGGCTTTTCCTTATTTTCATATTTTAGATATCCATCAATTATGGTGATGAAAAAAATGACTCGCCATCTCCTCATTGGATGTGCCTTTAGAGAGAAATGCATGGATTACATAATGAAAGAGTTTCTATTTTTGATTTGAATTATTTTGTTTTAAAGTAGTAATTTAAAGCTTTCTATATATTTTTTTTATCATGTCTGTGAGGCAATTCGCGGAGTTTATGTTCATCATTGTGAAGCACTCCTGTTCAAACCCGAGACGGCAGCATTTGTTTTCTTTATTTTATAAAAGCACAACGTTTTGTTGATATTGTGAGTGCACACAAATAAAACTAGCCCCTTTACAGTTCAGAATGATGTATTACTCTTACCTTTATGAGCAAAAATGACTGCGTATTAAGTTGTTTTCACTGTTAGAAAAAAATGCAAGTGATGGTGCTGGCGCCTCCATGTCCTGTAGAGCACGCTTTAGCTTCTACTCTCCGCACAAACGATTGGATATGCGTCTAACAGCGCACATTTATCTAGGTTAAATATTTAAACATTGTGATATGCTTGAACTGTTTCCATTACATACAAAACTGAACTATTTTAATAGCTGAAACAGTAGTATAAGCTTTCTTTGGGAAAAAGGGAAAAAGACGGGCTAGGGCCTATTTGAGACCTGTGCAGGGCTCTAATCCACTTTATCCAATGCTGTTTTGTTCTCATCTGTCAGCATGCTCTTGATATATGTATTTTACCATTTTGTTGAGTTTAAAACGTGTGACACATTCATTCTGCTCTCACTGATCATTTGGTCCCCCCCCACAACATGAAAGAAATACATTATAACATATACATGAAAGTCTAGAAACATTGGACACAACTATGGGGCACCATTGTGCAGCAGCAAGCATCACAACAAAAAGGCACCTCTAGGTTGATCTGGGAAGATGTGTGAAAATGTATAGGGCCCACTGTATAGGGTTAACAAGGTAACACGCAGAAAGAGTCCATGAAAAGTAAAAAATCCAAAGTTTGTGCAAAGTCTCAGTGCTTTTGGATAAATGTGAACACATAATTCTCTCAGTTTCTACTTGAAGAACCACTGGAACTGGTGGAACAGCTCAGTCAGGTCACTGTTAGCTCAGCCAAGCCGGTCCGCCAGCACCACCAGACTTGGGCAGACCTTGAAGACCAATTTTACAAGCCAGAGAGGACTGAGGGAGAGTATATCCATGTGTTGTGCCGATTGGTTAATTTAAAGTAAGTTTGCTCTAATGTTACTGTAAGTTTGTTTCTTCATCATAAGATTTGAGGAACTGAAGAAATTTAGCATTACATACCTTGCTTACCAATGGATCATCTGCAGTGACTGGGTGCCATCAGAATGAGAGTTCAAACAGCAGATAAAAACATCACAATAATCCACAAGTAATCCACACGACTCCAGTCCATCAATTAATAACGCACAAGATGCAGTACTTTCAGTGACCTGTAATATGCAGTATCACGTCTTTTGTAGCAGAAATAAACTGCTGCAGAAAAAGCTAGGTCCATGCAAAATGTAATGTGTAACTGCAACACTCATTTCAAATGTAGTGGAGTAAAGAGTACAGATACTCATTCAAAACTGTAGTGAAGTAAAGAGTAAAAGTAGCTAATATCTTTGATACTCAGTACAACTACAAAGTATCCGAAAAGATACTCAAGTACAGTAACTAATTACATTTACTCCAATACTTTACACCTCTGGTTGCAGCAAATCCTTTAAATTTTCAGGTATTCAGAACAGAGCAACATAAAAATCTGAAAAAGGAGCTATACAATTATAGGACAAAGGTTCAAACATACACCATTATTATTTGTGTTTTATTTTTTAATTGTCCGGAATTATAAAATAAAACGCAAATTATAATCGGGCCTGTTTTAGGCTTTTCCTTATTTTCATATTTTAGATATCCATCAATTATGGTGATGAAAAAAATGACTCGCCATCTCCTCATTGGATGTGCCTTTAGAGAGAAATGCATGGATTACATAATGAAAGAGTTTCTATTTTTGATTTGAATTATTTTGTTTTAAAGTAGTAATTTAAAGCTTTCTATATATTTTTTTTATCATGTCTGTGAGGCAATTCGCGGAGTTTATGTTCATCATTGTGAAGCACTCCTGTTCAAACCCGAGACGGCAGCATTTGTTTTCTTTATTTTATAAAAGCACAACGTTTTGTTGATATTGTGAGTGCACACAAATAAAACTAGCCCCTTTACAGTTCAGAATGATGTATTACTCTTACCTTTATGAGCAAAAATGACTGCGTATTAAGTTGTTTTCACTGTTAGAAAAAAATGCAAGTGATGGTGCTGGCGCCTCCATGTCCTGTAGAGCACGCTTTAGCTTCTACTCTCCGCACAAACGATTGGATATGCGTCTAACAGCGCACATTTATCTAGGTTAAATATTTAAACATTGTGATATGCTTGAACTGTTTCCATTACATACAAAACTGAACTATTTTAATAGCTGAAACAGTAGTATAAGCTTTCTTTGGGAAAAAGGGAAAAAGACGGGCTAGGGCCTATTTGAGACCTGTGCAGGGCTCTAATCCACTTTATCCAATGCTGTTTTGTTCTCATCTGTCAGCATGCTCTTGATATATGTATTTTACCATTTTGTTGAGTTTAAAACGTGTGACACATTCATTCTGCTCTCACTGATCATTTGGTCCCCCCCCACAACATGAAAGAAATACATTATAACATATACATGAAAGTCTAGAAACATTGGACACAACTATGGGGCACCATTGTGCAGCAGCAAGCATCACAACAAAAAGGCACCTCTAGGTTGATCTGGGAAGATGTGTGAAAATGTATAGGGCCCACTGTATAGGGTTAACAAGGTAACACGCAGAAAGAGTCCATGAAAAGTAAAAAATCCAAAGTTTGTGCAAAGTCTCAGTGCTTTTGGATAAATGTGAACACATAATTCTCTCAGTTTCTACTTGAAGAACCACTGGAACTGGTGGAACAGCTCAGTCAGGTCACTGTTAGCTCAGCCAAGCCGCTCCGCCAGCACCACCAGACTTGGGCAGACCTTGAAGACCAAGTTTACAAGCCAGAGAGGACTGAGGGAGAGTATATCCATGTGTTGTGCCGATTGGTTAATTTAAAGTAAGTTTGCTCTAATGTTACTGTAAGTTTGTTTCTTCATCATAAGATTTGAGGAACTGAAGAAATTTAGCATTACATACCTTGCTTACCAATGGATCATCTGCAGTGACTGGGTGCCATCAGAATGAGAGTTCAAACAGCAGATAAAAACATCACAATAATCCACAAGTAATCCACACGACTCCAGTCCATCAATTAATGTTGTAACACCCCTGTGGACTGTTTGTTGTGGTTTCTTCCCCTTGTGTTGGTTTAGCCCATCTAATTATTAGTTAATCACCTCATTGTGCTCACCTGTCGGTCCCTCGTTAACTGCCCTATATCTGTTCCTGTCTCTTGTGTTCTAGTTTGTCGGTTATTGTGAATGTTACCCCGAGTGTGTGTCTGTCTCTGCCTTGATGTCGCTACATTAAATATCCTTCTTTTGAATCCTTGTCGTCCTCGTCATCCTGCCTGCCTCCACACACCTGGGGCGTGACAGAATAACCGACCTCAAGTAAAGAATAGCGGCGTCTTTGTTTGTTTTTTCCGGTTTTTGTCCGTTTTGTTTTTGTTTTGTTTTTTATGGATTACTCCGCCTGTCCCATGGCCTGGCCAGCCAGCTTTTCGGGTGAGGCAGCCTTCGGCAGCGGGTTCTTGCTGCAATGTTCCTGCTACCTGGAGATGCAACCACACCTGTTTGTGACTGAGTGGGCCAAAGTGTCATTCATTATCTTGTTGCTGTCTGGACGAGCCTTGCAGTGGGCCGAAGCCTTGTGGACTGCACAGAGCCCGGGGATTCACTCGCTGGAGGGTTTTGTGAGACACTTCCGGGAGGTATTCGGCCAACCGACCACGGAGGTCACAGTGCATGGGGAGGAGAGACTGTGGAATCCTCGGTTTAGCCCAGGAAGGGCTCTCAATCCCCTGTCGAGCCTAGGAATGTCTCCCGATCCCCTGTCGAGCCTCGGAATGAATCCCGATCCCCTGTCGAGCCTCGGAATGGCTCCCGATCAC
>NW_015505290.1:858800-859749 GCF_001515645.1 Sinocyclocheilus grahami | reverse complement strand
TTAATCACCTCATTGTGCTCACCTGTCGGTCCCTCGTTAACTGCCCTATATCTGTTCCTGTCTCTTGTGTTCTAGTTTGTTGGTTATTGTGAATGTTACCCCGAGTGTGTGTCTGTCTATGTCGCTATGTCGCTACATTAAATATCCTTCTTTTGAATCCTTGTCGTCCTCGTCATCCTGCCTGCCTCCACACACCTACAGAATAACACACCTGTTTGTGACTGAGTGGGCCAAAGTGTCATTCATTATCTTGTTGCTGTCTGGACGAGCCTTGCAGTGGGCCGAAGCCTTGTGGACTGCACAGAGCCCGGGGATTCACTCGCTGGAGGGTTTTGTGAGACACTTCCGGGAGGTATTCGGCCAACCGACCACGGAGGTCACAGTGCATGGGGAGGAGAGACTGTGGAATCCTCGGTTTAGCCCAGGAAGGGCTCTCAATCCCCTGTCGAGCCTAGGAATGTCTCCCGATCCCCTGTCGAGCCTCGGAATGAATCCCGATCCCCTGTCGAGCCTCGGAATGGCTCCCGATCACCTGTCGAGCCTAGGAATGGCTCTCGATTCCCTGTCGAGCCTAGGAATGGCTCCCGGCTCCACCCTGGCCCCCCAGATCCTCGGCATCCCCCTGGATCGTTGGCTCTCTGTCTCCGCCTCGGGCTCCTCCTCCACCTGCTCCGCTGCCATTGGTCGTCCCCCTGGAGTCAGTGGACATTCCTCCTCCATGGCTCCTCCCTCCGTCGGGTCCACCATGGGCCGCTAGGGTCCCACCTGGCTCCTCCTCCTGCTCCGGTTCCCTCCTGTCGTCTCCCTGGCTCCTACCTCCATCACCTCCCTGGACTCTGTTAGCCGTCCTCCTCCTGGAAGTCCGTCCTCCGCCGGAACCTCCACCTGTCTGCTCTGCCTGCCAGCCCTTTGCCTTCCCCTGTCACCATCTCACATCCACTGCCTTGTC
>NW_015505290.1:849608-855597 GCF_001515645.1 Sinocyclocheilus grahami | reverse complement strand
TCACCTCCCTGGACTCTGTTAGCTGTCCTCCTCCTGGAAGTCCGTCCTCCGCCGGAACCTCCACCTGTCTGCTCTGCCTGCCAGCCCTTTGCCTTCCCCTGTCACCATCTCACATCCACTGCCTTGTCCCCCTCCACCCCTCCCTCTGTTTCTACGGTGCAAGGACGCACCTTCGGGGAGGGGGGAGTAATGTAACACCCCTGTGGACTGTTTGTTGTGGTTTCTTCCCCTTGTGTTGGTTTAGCCCATCTAATTATTAGTTAATCACCTCATTGTGCTCACCTGTCGGTCCCTCGTTAACTGCCCTATATCTGTTCCTGTCTCTTGTGTTCTAGTTTGTTGGTTATTGTGAATGTTACCCCGAGTGTGTGTCTGTCTCTGCCTTGTTGTCGCTACAATAAATATCCTTCTTTTGAATCCTTGTCGTCCTCGTCATCCTGCCTGCCTCCACACACCTGGTCCGTGACAAATGTCTTCTGAAGTGAAAAGCTGCATGTTTGTAATAAACAAATCCCTTAAGATGCTTTTAACTTAAAACACCATTAGTCCTCCATCTATTATTTTGCTTTCTCCAGTGAAAAAAAGTCATCTCATCTGAATCAAGACAGACATATGCACAGATCCAACATTGTTTACAAGTGAAAACAGTCCAAAACGATTCTAAACATTTATGTTGGTGGGTTTTGATGTGAGAGGGCAACAGGGGGTAGACTCTTTCTGGGTCATTGACTGGTATTTTGGCCAGAAGCAATGGTTAAAATTCCTTAAGGATGGTTTCCCCACAAACACGCAGTTTCACAAGATGTTAATTGATGGACTGGAGCCATGTGGATTACTTGTGGATTATTGTGATGCTTTTATCAGCTGTTTGAACTCTTGGCTGTTATTTTAATTTACACACATTTGTCTTGTTTTGTCCTTGAGCTCTTCCTCCAAATGTTTACATGAGTATCAACACTTGTGGAACACTTTTGTTCAGTATGCAAAGAAGGGTTAAAATCATATTATATTATATTATATCCATTTAGCAGTCAGTAAAAATACACTCTTTATATTACTTATATTTGTAGTGTTAAAATATGTTTAAAAATACTTAAAAATCCCTTAACTTGGGATCCAACTCAGTGGATTTGTGATATTAATTGTGTTAAAGTGCCATGGCAACTGTTTGAAATATAGATTTCATAAGCACAGAGGAGCAGCTGTTCAGCTTGAGAAGAACATCTTGATGGTTTCCTCTCAGTGGATCAATATAATAAAACCACGAGGATTCCCAAAATCAGATATGGGCAACATTTTGAATGGTTCTGTCTCGTATCTGCTATAATAAATTCTGGCTTACAGAGCTTATGCAAGTCCACTTCACCTCCAGTGTATATTCTACAGTGCTGTCACAGCAAACAGACCTTGTCCTCTACTTTCTGTGTTTAGTATTTTGTCTGCACAGTGTCGATGGAGTAAATGTCCAGACAGTGTCCTTGTTCACCTTGGGATGTGTGGTTTGCTCAGCTATTATCAGACTGTACTTGCTCTTAAATTAAAGGTATTGTGGGTTCACTAGAGAACAGTGCTGTCTATAGAAGCATCTCACATTACTGTGCTTGGACGCTAAATTAGCTGATGGCAGCGATCTGCTCTCACAGTCTAACGACTATAGCCATATAACATTTAATTCAACTGGAAGGATCAGACGGGGACATTTTTAACCTCTCTCAACATTTCTTTGAACTAGAGAGCTGGGCTTGATATTTCTTAATTCATTTGATTTCCTCAAAAGCCATTTTGCATAAACAAAATTAGAATGTATATCAAGATGGCTTCACTTTGCACCTGATGCCAGAACATTTAAAACACAAGATACACATGGAGAGAAACTAGCTTTTAGATATTTTACATTATGAATAAAACTGGATGCCCTTTACAAAATAAAAAATACATGGGAATATACTAGAAAATATAATGTGATATATTAAATAATAGATTTCCATAAATAGAAAACTAGTGCTTATATTTTTTATTATACTGTAATATACGCATAGACCATGTATGTATATTAACGCATAAAACATATCAATGACGACAAAATCTGCTCTACATTTTTACGTTTTACAAATTGAAACAATTAATTTAAAGCATGGGTTAACATATGAACACATGTTCATGAACACATTTCATATATAAAAAATATGTGTGACAGACAGTATATAAGCAAAAAGTGTTTACTGAAAAAATATTAAAACTTTTGGATTTTTATTTGTGTTTATTTATTTATTTATTACAATTGGATGTCTTGTTAAAGACATGACAACCTGGTAGATGTTAAATTTGATTTTTTAGATTTATAACTGACATTGAGTACTATGTGTAAAATACATAGTATATTAAGTTTATATTATTGAATATACAGTTACATATATTATGATGTATGTACTGTAAATGTATTGTCACATATTTTTCAATATATGAAAAGCGGCAATTTATTATGAATTATTCAATATATTTTAATTATTCTGTTTATACATTATTCTGTATATTTACAAAATATATTGCATTTAAATTTATTCAATGTAATATATTGATAGTTAATATATCAAGAAATATATTTTCAAGTGTAAGTGTTCAAATATAGTGAACCTGCTTTTAGGACAGTAGACAGATCAATCATATAGTTAGACTGAAGGAGAACTCAACCTAACCTGTTTTTCTAGAAATGTCTGCAAAGAACAATCTCTTGATGATGATAGATTCTGGTCGTTCATGTTAATGAGGGGTGTTTCACTTTGGGAAATTGCTGAGCTAATGCTTCAGTGAGAAAGCTTTGTGCGCTGGACACACTCGAGCACATTAGGCTGATTGCTGCTCCTCCGTTTATATGGGACGCTGGCAAAGGCAACACAATGCCGTCCCAAACATGTACGCTGAAAACTACCCCTATGAATTGTATATTTTGTGCAGGAAGCCATAATGTGTATTTTTGTTGCTTTATTTTTATGACATTGTTCTGTCTAAAATGCATTTTATTCAGTTGTTGGTGGGTGATGGATGAACATGATTTGATTGACACAGCTGGGTTTATTAGAACATCAATACAATCAAACCTCACCAAAGTCAGCCAATCTGTAACATTGCTGCCTTAAAAAGAGTTATATAATGCAGTAGATCTCATTTAGTTTTATATTGATTTTCTTTGTATATCCTCCGCTGTATAGGATAAACAGATTGTTTGTTCCATTTTCACCTGAAACCTCTCTTAACATCAGACAAATGTGTCATAGAGGATAAGTTTGAAATTTGTCTTATTGTGTGCTGTTGTGAGCCCACAGGTTTAAAAAGCTTTAGATGGTTATCTGGGCTTGCCAGTTGGAAAGACAGACTATAAACAAGGCTTTATCACGGGGCCGTACATTGTTTAAATCTGTGGCCGTTTATTGAGTAGCACTAAGACTGATGGATAGAAGGGATCTTTTATGTTCAGACACACCTTTTTATTGCCAGACAATGGAGTCCAAGATTAATGGGGTAGGCAGGCTGATGCTCATGAGCGTTAGACAACTGCCGTTTGGCATTCAACCCTGACAGAGAGCTATCACTTATGCAAACAGGCAAACGGCGTCTTGTTTGTGACAATTGTAAAATATGTGCTAACATGTAAATGAAAGTGATAGTTCACCCAAAAATTAAAATTCTGTCATTAATTACTCACCCTCATGTCATTCCAAACCCATAAGGCATTCATCTTCAGAACACAAATTAATTCATCTTCAGAACACAAATTAAAGATATTTTTGATGAAGTTTCATAAAATTACAGTTGAACCACTGATGTCACATGGACTATTTTAACAATGTCCTTACTACCTTTCTGGGCCTTGAACATTTCAGTTGCATTGCTGTCTATGGAGGGTCAGAAAGCTCTTGGATTTCATGGACAATATCTTAATTTGTGTACCCAGAAAAGGTACATTTTATGGTTTAATTCAGGTCAAAATAGTTCATTAAATGTAAAAATCTTTACAGTGTATGACCATTGGTTAACAGGCTTCATTGATTGACAGGTGGATGAATTCTGGGTCAAGGACCTCGCGAAATTCACCATTTGAACATTAATCCTGACCCTGAAATTGCGCTTAATTTTGAAATTGATTTATTGACACTAGCAAACAGCACACACAATGTGAAGACACAGACAGGCTGCTTTACAGATGTACTGCAGATGTTGTGTTATTTGTGTTGCAGACTGGGTGATTGCTTCATGCTACATGCTGTTAAGGTGCCATTGATTTCACATATCCAAGCATGCCTTTAATCCATCCTCATCACAGTAAGTGATAGAATGAAGACGTTTTACTGTCCCTGCGTGGGAAAATTAATGAGGAATCCAGGATGATTTATATTGACCCGTCAACTCCCTGATTGCATGTGACATGACTTTTACAACTGCAATTAAAGTTATTCTCTCCTCTTCCAACAGTGAGAGCCACAATACTCAATGCTTTCTGGTACCTCCATTTTCACTTTTCAAGGGCAGTTTGAGAGTTTTCAGTAATGTTTACTGTTCATCTTTTGAGCGTCAATACAGATACAAGGTTTTATGGAGTACTCTATCTCAGTTTGTGTCAGAATCAGGGTCGGAATCATTAACGAAATCTAATAAGTGTGTCAAGAAAAGCATAAACCTGTTGTAAATGAGATGCATCCTTTACTGTAAAAGAGAATAAAAGGAACTCAACTTAAAACCATGCAGCTTAAGTCCAAAAGTCATTGTTTTAGGCATTATTTTTTATTGCACGTTCTGTGTGTTTGCTTACACTGGGGATTCAACTGTTTCTCAAGTCACTCACATGTATACATATAACACACTACTGTTGTAATTTAAGTTTTTTCCAATGGGGTTGAAGATATTTGTTAAAATTGACTACACTGCGTTAAAGCAGTTAGCTTTTATAGGCTTTCCTCTAAAAACAATGACTTTTCTGTCTGCTTAATCAGGCTCTACCTAGGGAAAGCTCTCCCCCGTAATGTGAGAAATGGCTCTATTAGGATCTAATTAAGTCCAGATTTAGGTGACTGGGCTGGGTGACAGTGTGAAGAATTGTCCCTGTGTTAAAAGGACGCAGGGGGTGCGAGGAATCATGTTGTCAGGATTTGAGGTGGTTTGATTGCTGACAGGCTCGTGGTGCAATGGAATTCACTCAAGAGCTCAGTGGGTGATGACAAACATGGACAACAGGAGTCAACAGGAGACAAATGTCTTTTCATCAGAATCAGATTGATGGGAGACTGGACTTTGTTCACAAGATTGCTTGTTTTTATAGTTCTTTCTCTGTGAGCCAAGGTTAATTACTAGGAAATGTTTAAGTCCCTTTTACACCAAGAACAATAACTATACATTGTTATAAAATTATAAATGATAAATTATTGTTATAAAGTGTGTCCACACCAACATACAATATAATTTTGTTTATTAAAAGCATGCTCTATAATTTTGTCATCTGCCACTTTAATGCTCGTGCTTTTTGTCAGGTGTATTTAGTCATATTAGTCATTAGCTCAAAAAAATGTATCTGAACGTTATTCCAACAATATTGTTCCTGTGTCATTATTGTGTCAGGGGTGCTGTAAAGGATCCACGTGCAAAGGCAGTCCGTTAGAATCAGTCTCTTTATTGAAGACACAAAACAAGGCAGTCTGTCGTACGATGACACAGAACTGGATGAAACACAACGAAACACAAATCGACCGGGGATGGTCTGGTTCCGAGGACTCCCGTCTTGGAGAGAGAGAGAGCTCGTTTGGGCTGGGCTCACTGGAAGCAGCCACCGGGCACCGAGAACACTAAGACGAGCACAGCACACTAAGCAAGACAAGACATGGTCAGAACTCTGATAGTATCGACATGAAGGGCCAAACAATACCGTATGCATGTCACACAATAATCCGACAGAGAACAGTGAACCCAACCACTAGAAATAGAGTGACTAATAGATCAG
>NW_015505290.1:820125-848761 GCF_001515645.1 Sinocyclocheilus grahami | reverse complement strand
CGACCGGGGATGGTCTGGTTCCGAGGACTCCCGTCTTGGAGAGAGAGAGAGCTCGTTTGGGCTGGGCTCACTGGAAGCAGCCACCGGGCACCGAGAACACTAATACGAGCACAGCACACTAAGCAAGACAAGACATGGTCAGAACTCTGATAGTATCGACATGAAGGGCCAAACAATACCGTATGCATGTCACACAATAATCCGACAGAGAACAGTGAGCCCAACCACTAGAAATAGAGTGACTAATAGATCAGAGTGGAAACAGGTGTCCCCACAAAGCAGCACACACGCTGATTGTGATGACAAACAGGTGGAGATGAGAGCTAGAATGAGCATGGGTGTGCCTGAGTGTGTGCGTGTGCATGATAGAGTATGTATGTGTGTGTGAGAGAGAGAAAGAGAAGCAAACCCAGCTCATGACATATTGTTATAACTATGATGTGAACTTTTCTATTATCATAGAATAGTTATTGTTACAGTTATCATTCCTGGTGTGTTTACTTCGGCACCTATTTTGCAATCTTAAATATTAAGCTTGTAAAAGGGGCTTTCCATAGCGATGCAACAGAAGAACCATTTTGGGTTCTCCAGTGAAAACTATTTTTTTCCAATAAAAAGAACCTTTTGTGAAAAGGTTGAAAAGGTTCCAGGTATATTAAAAGTCTGGAACCATCAATGCCTTTATAACTTTATTTATATCATTTTATTTTATGTTTTTTAATATTTTTTGACGCAAATCTTCATTTCAGGCACACACTGTCTTTTTAAGCCATTAGACTTTGCTCAGTACTCTGAGATTCTTCTAAAATTAAATCTTAACCTCTGGACATGAATTAATTTGAATAATGAAATTAAAATGCCACCCTGATTATACTAAGCATTTTAGGTTTGCTATGCTTTTGAAGTTGAATCTCTCATTATAAAAAGTTGCAAGTACAATGAAATCCATATGGCATACAAAAACAGGTCTCTTGAGATCTTGACAATTTAGTTCCTCTTCAGGAACTCGAGCTGCGTCGAGAACGCTAGGGGAACGCCTTCTGCAACCCACGCTCTGAATCACATGTGAAATCAGTCCAATAGCTGAACGGGACGTCACGGCGGATGACGTCATGACCAGGAAGCTATAAAAGCACGTGCGGCGGAGCCAGCGTCAGCTTTCTGTCATTCAGCGAAGCGCTCTGTGTGTGTCAGTCATATTTATTGTTGTCTGTCAATTGTGAAAGTCTATAAGCTCCAGCTATGTCTAAGCTCATGCAAGGACAAAGCATTTCAAGGGCGAGAGCAGGCCACGTTGTAGGTTGTGTGTTCCTCCCTGCCCAAAGATAACGTTATATCACGAGTGGGGACACACACAGCCTGTGCGTGGTTTGCTTGGGAGCGAAGCATAATTGTTACTGCCTTGCTGTCTTTCTCCGAGGAGATTGATACGGAGGGCGTCAAAGAGCTCGCCAGTTGCACAAACATCAGTTACACAAGCATATTATGCCTGATATTATAATGAGCAGCATTAATAAGGAGCGGAGCTCGCGCAGTCGGGCGGATTGTGTTTTTTTCCCCGCTGTTAACCGCTCCGCTGGGGTTAAGACTTAATGCCAAGAAAACTGTGCTTTCTCCAGTACAGAGAACCACTTATCTGGGCGTGGTGTGTGATTCGACCACGATGCAGGCATGTATGTCTTCTCTCGCCCTAGCTGTGCAGTCTTCCACACTAGGCAGAGATTTGGAAGTCTGGCGGTGTGGGCATTCTCGTTCCCCTAGCCTTCTCGACGCAGCTCGAGTTCCTGAAGAGAAACGTCTCAGGTTACGTATGTAACCCTAGTTCCTCGAGGGAACGAGACGCTGCGTCTCGGTGCCATACTTCCGGTGTCCCTGCCGGCGCTTGCTTCATTCCTAGAAGCTGACGCTGGCTCCGCCGCACGTGCTTTTATAGCTTCCTGGTCATGACGTCATCCGCCGTGACATCCCGTTCAGCTATTGGACTGATTTCACATGTTATTCAGAGCGTGGGTCACAGAAGGCGTCCCCTAGCGTTCTCGACGCAGCGTCTCGTTCCCTCGAGGAACCAGGGTTACATATGTAACCTGAGATGTTTCTTTTTAATGCATATTTGCACGCACTGAGAGAATAATAATGTCAGAAATGACACTCCCTTTTTGCTTTCACAAGATAAAGCTTGTGTTACTGATTGTGTAGATTTACAGAGATCAAAGCATCCTGTCCTAGTTGTCTGTATGGTGTAATGTTAGAGTATTACACTGGTCATGTTTGGTCATTTTGGCTTTTGCGGGTTTTGCAAAGTGCCATGATCAAGGAGAAAGATCAAAGGGGACATGAGCCTGTGCTCAGGGCAGTATACCAGTGCTTTGGCTATCTACACTGTGTACCTCTGCCTTCAGCACCCTCGGCACCTCATTACCTTGTCTGAGCAATGGATTTCCATCAAGTGTGCCACTTCCAATGCCACAATTTTTCACACTCTCTAGCCTAATCACACTTTAAAGCAGCTATATGATTAGCACCCATGTTATTGGGCAGTTACAAAATATGCATTACCTGAGTGGAAATGCTTGGAACTGCAGAAATTATTGTTATTGTTAGTGTGCTTTATTATATTACCATACCATGTAAAGTAACATAGACACATGAATGGGACTGTCACGTATCCGGTCCATGAACTTCCGTCTGCTAGCCATCAGAGGTCACCCTTTCCATTTCATTGACTCTCGCACTACACACTGTTGCATATCACCCCCGACTACATATCCCATTATCCATTGCACTGATGACACACAGTTGATTGCAAACAGCACTGATTGCACACAGCTGTAATCAATCACACATCCCCTATTTAACACTCACTCTGATCCCTTCCCTCTGCCGAGTATTGTTTAGCGAATATCATTGTTTAGCTGATAGCTACCTTACGGAGCCTGCTTAGTTTTCCTAGCCTTTGCTTTGTCTGTTTTCCTATGTTCTGATCTTTGCCTGTGTACCTGGATTTATCCCTCTTGTCTCACCCTGTTGGATTCCGTTTCCCGTCGACTGACCCTCGCTAGTTTACCAGATTGCCCTTGCCTTGTCTTCTCCATACCAGTTTGCCATTGTCTGACCCATGCCTGTTTCTGACCACGCCTGTGAATAAAGCTTGCACATGGATCCGCACATCTCACGTCTTGTCTGCCCCGTAACAGGGACATGGATACAGGATATTTATAACCCATTTAATGGCTATTTCGCCCCCCAAAAGAACTTTCTTTTCAGAGCTGTCAAATAAATATTCAGATTTCATTCAATTATCATCATTCATCAAATTAGTGAATATTTCAGAGCTGAGTAAATAAAGATCAAGCATAAAGATTTTCCCTTTAAAAGTTGAGTTTTTTAGATTAATACATTATTACTTTTACATTAACGCAATATCACACAATTGTAACATTTAAAGACAGACATAGACAATCAAATTAAATTTATTTTGATCAAATAAAGAATCAATCAACAAGATTCAGGTAATCCAACAGCAACATAGCAATGTGGATCAATCACAGACATAAACATAAAGAGTGTGTTAGGCACAAACAACACCAGCCAAAGAGCAAAAAGACACATAGAACTGGAACAAAGGAAGCAGGAACTAAAAGAAAAAAAAATCCATGAAAACATAACTGTGACAACAATAAAGAGCTGTAGAGCTTATTTACAGCATAAACTGAAATTGTTTAATAATTGATGAACTTTACAGCATTAAAGGTTTACCCAAACATATAAATTTGCTACTTTTGCTTGAAACTGGCCAAAGTACAAGTCCATAATAAATAATAACACTTCCTCCTGAAAAAGTCCATCCCCATTGTCCTCACACATCAAAATCCTTCGACATATTTGTTTGTTTCGGACAGTTTTTGCTTGTACAACAACTTTGGATCTATGCATATAGTTTTTTTACCAGCTGTTTGGACTCTCATTCTGACACCACCAATTCACTGCAAGTTAACACTGAGTAAATTACAGTTTTGTTCCCTTTCAGTCGGTCACTCTCTACGTCATGTCGGATGACCGACGAATTGGGATCTCGCTTAGAGAGACCAATCCACTTTGAGTGTAAACTAAACGAGCCAATGCACATTGGCATGCGATTATTGCATCCAGCTGTCGCTGATCACAGCGTGAGTATAAGTAGGCAGCTGGTGCAGCGCATATTCAGCTTTTCGCTTTGGAGCCGAGCAGTCTCTTCATTCTGCTCCTGATCTTCTGCTTCAGTGAAACTACGAGTTCGAGTACAAGCACGCTCTTAGGAAGCTCTCGTGCTGGGGGTACGGCGCTTCAGCGGCGGTGGTTCTTCCCGTGTCGAGTGGGTTGCACACATCAGGCTGCACTACCCCCTGTTTGTGTTGCAGGTGGCCATCTCCCTCTGCGCTTCAGCACACCAAAAGAGCAGTTCTAAAAGAGCATTCATGGGTGGAACATCTTTTTAAAGACGCGTCTTTTTAAAGATACCCTTCCATCCGTGCTGGACAGGACATCCGTTTCTGGATGCGGTCGTTACCTGGCGCCGGGTGATGGTCACGATCGCTGCCTCTCGTGTCTGGGCATTAAGCACGCTGAGGTGGCTTTCGTGGACGAGTCATGCTCCCATTAAGGGAAAATGACCGTCTCGGAGTTGCGGACCAGACTTCGTTTCCTGCAAAGGGGCGAGGTGCCCGTGCCACTGCCCAGATCTAGGGTCCCCCTTGGCGGCAGCCGGGGGGGGGGGGCACTACCTCTGGCAGCGTCTGGACTGGTCTTACAGTGACGGTGAGGAATTCCCCTCCGAGGAACCAACCTCCGAGGGCTCCTCCTTCCACTGGCACTTCACAGCCAGTGGAGCCGCCGAGAGAACAGGCTGGACCCTCCCGGGGGGTACCAGTTGTATCTTTCGGTGCTCCAACCGATGATCGGATGACGATTGCTGCATCGGAGGGTGAGCCAGACTTTTCTGGAGGGGATGATCCGGCGGCACTGGATTCGGATCCGAAAATAATGGCTATGCTTTCCCGGGCCACCGAGACCGTCAGGCTCGAGTGGAAATCTCCATAGCGTCCTCAACCCTCGAGGCTGGACGATTAGTTTCTCGGAGTGGCTTGCGTTGGTTCTCAGGGCCCCACTCTGTTGCCTTTCTTCCCGGAGGTGCATGAGGAGCTCACTGGGTCGTGGACGGCACTTTTCACTGGCAGAAACCGCCCCAGTGGTTCGTCCTCCCTCACCACCCTTGATGACGGGGCAGTGCGGGGGTATACGGAAGTCCCTCCGGTGGAGCGGTCGGTTGCGATGCAATTATGTCCAAATACCGCTGCCACCTGGCGAGGCAAGCCGTCGCTCCCCTCCCGGGCCTGTAGGTGCTTGTCGGCCCTGACCGGCAGTGCTTATGCGGCCTGCAGAGAAGCTGCCTCTGCCCTACATGCCATGACGTTGTTGCAGGTTCATCAGGCCAATGCACTGAAGGACCTGCACGAGGGTGGTCACGACCCAGAAGTTCTCAAAGAACTCTGTACCGCTACTGACCTTGCGCTACGAGCGACGAAGGTCACTGCGCGGTCTCTGGGCCGGTCCCACTCCCGCCCAGCATACGCAGCAGCCTCCAGCAAAGCAGCACCCTGGAGCCAGTCGCAGGGCAGCCGCCCCGCCCACCAAGGCCCCCACCAAACCTGGCAGCAAGCGCAAAAGCAAGAGGCCCTGAGACGTGCGACCCAGAGATGGAGGGACCTGCTCTTCGGGAGAATCAAAAGAGAATCTTTAGGTAAGAGACAGTCAGTCACCTGACTGTCTCTTACCTAACTTTTCTCTTTTTATAAGTAGACAGAAGGCTATCTAATAAGATCATTCACATCACAGCACCAGATTCAAGCTGTGACTGAATCTCAATGGGCACATGTTTCATAAACCATTTCTTTGAGGGAGTATGTTACGGTCATCTGATACTTGAGTCAAGATAAAAAGCAGCTTTTTGTCCTGCAGCTATTTTAGTACAAACCCAATTCCAAAAAAAGTTGGGACACTGTACAAATTGTGAGTAAAAAAGGTTGTATTCTGAATAAAATATTGAAATTTGAAACTTCCACATCATTGCATTCTGTTTTTATTCACAATTTGTACAGTGTCCCAACTTTTTTGGAATCGGGTTTGTATTTAAGACCATGATCAAACCACTTCTGTCCATGTGCCTTATTTTGTAACGATAGGGTCGTATTGATAGGTAAGTGAGATATGCTGAAAAACATTCCTGTGTATATTGAAAAAAGGATTACAGACACGTTGCTGTGAGATACACAGCTAACCATGACTGCAAAACCAATTTCATTAACATTGCAATGCATCATTTATAGTATCCATTTTACACAAACATCAATACGAAGTCATCACCCACACACCTCAGGTTAGAAACTCTCCGGTTGGCTTTATTGCTGCTCAGATGAAATGTGCATATGCAATGCAGACCCCTAGGCCAATATAATTCACAAATGGAGAAATGAAATTGACATATGACCAGAAAGCAACTTCTAGAGAATGACCAGTGCTGATATTGATAACCATGTTTAATAATGGAGTTCATGCTAGATGTGCTGAAAGTGATGCAGGCTAATGCCATGCATGCCATGTGGTTTATTTATTGAAAAAAGTCATTATATAACAGAAATGGAAAGTGAATATAAATAATAGAATATAAAAAGGGTCTGTGCTGGTGAGAGCACATAACGTGACACCAAATCTGTGCCTCAAGCAAAGAAAATTGAGAAATGCACACTTCTTAGTTAGTGGCTTGTGCGATGTTGACGGAATGAAAATAATAATAAAAGGAAAACATATTAAATTTAATTATGAATATGATAACCTTGCGCCTGTCCTTTGTCCTTCATATTAGTTTCATATCTCATATTTGCAGCCGTGGCTTACTCTGCTTTTTCACTTGTGAACTTGCAATCAATCCTAACTTTGCAATTATTTTATTCACAACACTGTTCACGATGTGTTTATTTCAGTGTAGTGAAATTACTGACTACATACAATCATATGTGTTTATACGAATGATGCAGAAGTTGCTTTACTTAGGATTCAGAATAGTTCAGCTCAGATTTTTCACACAATATGAGAACAAGTCATTGTTTCCCCATGGATCCCCAGGAGTATTCGTTAACCTTGACTCTGTGCTCTGTACATCTATAGTACTTTTGGTGCCATGAAATCTGGGTTCAGAGTAGATTACTTTGTTGTATGTGTGAGTCAACATATTTTAAGAGCTTCTTTGAAGACAGGGCCATCCTTAGGGGGGTGCAACATATGCAGTCGCACCGGGCCCCGCGGCGAACGGACCGAGGGGGGACCCCTCCCCCCCCATGCATTAAATAAAGTCACCTGTCTATCGCAGTAGAGAACTAAATTCGATCAAATGGATTATAAGCGAGCTTCTTCATGGCAAATTAATTTTACGTGCAGTTTAAGAGCCTGTAAAAAGAGCACAACGAGACAGTACAACATTTGGGACGAAAATTTACTAATTAAGTTTAAACAACAATCCAAAACCAACGAATATGTGCAAACACTCATCCTCGAATTTTGATTGGTCAAGAGGCGTTCAAAGAGTGCTGATGACTTTTCACAATTTAGTAATACTCTGTTCATGTTTGCGCGTGCCAGTGGAACACACAAACACAGGAAAGTGGAATGATGCAAACAGGGAAAAGTCTGGAGATTAAGGCCATAGTCGTGCTTTTGTAGGTTATATCGTGTGGCCAGTATAGTACAGTATAGGTGGCGACAAGTGACTGTATTTATGAGAGTCATATAAATCATTTATTCAACCGATTCATTCAGCAGTGAATCATCATACTGTGTTGTTTTTCAGAGATGTTCCCGTGTGGATTATTTTGGATCTGTTTTTATTAGCAGAGCAAAAATAGACACTGGCAAACATGTAAGTTACTCAAAATTAGCTTTTTATATTGAACTGTTGTAAAATATCACGTACACATTTTGTTCTGCTGGTCTCTACATCTGAATGTGTGGTATTAAGATTTAACTTGGTTTGACTGTTTGGTTTCCATCCAAGTTTTATTTACTTAAGTTAATGAAAGTCGTTCCTCAGGAGATCCGAGTATAAAGTGTGACTGAAGACACGCATGCTGCAGAATCCTAACTGACACTTCAGTCTATATTATGGACATTAAAAAGCGTGTCTTGGATTTATATTTAGAAAATAACCGTGACCGCCTCTCTACTCAGCTCAAGCTATTTATTACATATGGCTGTCAGTAAGAATTTTGGTGAAATTGGCTGGCAGAGGAGAAAGGAATCATTCGCTAAAGAAGTAAAGGTGAGATTGAGTGGTCGTAAATCATCTCATAAATCCTTTGACTTAAGGTAAAAGAAAATAAGATGAGCTCTGAGGGCTGTTTGTCAGGTCGAGGCCGCATGGCACAGCTTTCAGGTGCTGTTCCAGATTTATGGTTATCAGTGTCAATTTCCCTGCAATGTCTTGTGTATAAAAGTAAACAGGAGTGGTCTGCAATCTGTGTGTGTGTGTGTTTTAACAACTTAACATCCTTGTCTGTGGGTTTCCTTGCATTTTCTTTTCTGGCAGGGCACATGATTAGAAGCACCCCAATGGAAACTGTTTCCCGTCAGCTGCCTGGATTTGAGGCGGCTCGTGCGTCCTCTGTTTTGACAGGGTCCTGACATCGAAACTGCTGTGATTACAATTAGAGGTAATTGAGATTTTTAAGTAGATGCGGGATGCAGCAGTATTGATTAGCATGCGTTTCATCTCAGGGCACATCGCAGCAGTCAACGAGACAGATGGTGGCGTGGATTGAATCCGCACTAGTCAGTGAAGGATGCTAGAAACATTTCCCTGCTGAGGACACTTTGGCAAAGGTGAAATGTGAGCTGTCAGATACGCAGATGACAGGAAGAAATGGAGTTCATGTAGGTTCATTCAGAGACAGTAATCCTTACACTGTTTGACATGTTCTTTTCCCCTCTGCTACTTAAAATTATTTTTGTACACACTAGAATTTTATTTAGTAAACTATTTCATCGTGAGTTTCTTAGTTACTGTTGTCACACTATAGAAGGATTCAGTAAAGCTTTTTTTCTTTTTGTTCACAGTTTTTGATTGAGAATCTTCACAGCAATCACACTGTTATAAATCAATTTCTTGTTCTGTAAAAACCTTTGGATATGGTGGAGTTTAACTCAAAGCTCTTCAGCTTTGTCAGGCCAGGACACGATTAATGAAACATAACTACTGAGATGGCAATTTTGTATGAATTTTTGTATGTACAATTGTTAGGGGAAAAAAGTAAGCATGACGTTCCATTCCCTACACATAATTGCCACTGGGGCATAAACAGGTAGTATGAAAATACAAATTCAAACAAGTTTGCCACCAATTTGCCAAAACGTAAAATATTTATGAATTGCCATGAGACTGTGTTGCAATACAACATTTATTATTTTCTTGGGTCATGTAATTATACTTATGTAACTGTTAATTATTGAATTACCAGTTAATTATACAGTTAACTGTATAATTAATTAGAATGAACAGTTAATTATTAATTCTCCGATTTAAAATAAAATCTAAATCTAAAATCAACACAAATTAACCATTTGAACATGCACAAAGTCTCTAATGTGATTTGGGGCTGATAAAATATGAAATAGTTTTATGGAGCTTAAAATATGACAAAACTATTTGAATTTGAATAGTGTAAATTTGAATGATTGACAACTGTCATTTAACAAAATTGAATATTATATGGCATTACATTTTAAGTTCCATATACAGTTTGAACTGGAAAACAATATAAAAAAAATATACTGTATGAGTTTAGCATTCTTTTTTGTAAACCCTTACAAAATGTACCTCGGTAACACTGATTCTACAAAAATACCATACTTTTTAGATACTGCAGTTGTCCTAAAAGAGGATTTTATGGTAGTCTTAGCAATAATAAAGGCAGTAACTATGGTGTCTTGCCAGAAACTATGTTTAGTGTAAAATGGGGTCTAAAGAAATAAAACACCTATATTGGCTATCTAAATTGAATCTCTGTTATTAAATGAAGACCTTTTATTCAGCTGAACCGTTTCCATTGACATTATATGTTAATATAATAATCCAAGCTTGATTAAGACGATGTGGAAAAATCAATTATCCATTAGGAAATGTGTGGCTAGCTCTAGCAGAACCACTGGTGACCTTTTTATCAAGTGAAAGTCATTTGTGACAGTGTGTAATTAGCACAACGATGAACTTGATTAGTGTTTCTGCTAGGCAATAATCAATGATAAGAAAAAAGACGACATCTGTTCTGGGACAGATTTTATACTGCATACACATACACCCACTCTTTGGCATCCAGAGTGATGTATGACCCAGATCATTGTCCAGAACAGTACTGTCAAGTTGAAAGCATTTAACTTTTTGTCCTCTGAACATCTGCTGGTATTTGAGTTTTCTTGTTTTCTGTTTAAAGTTGTCTTTTCAGTCATTGTGGCATTACTAACAGTCAAAGACCTGGATGGCCCTGTAAACAGGCCTGAGGGATGTTGGCAACCGTCACTGGATTGCTTTATAGTTCCATCCATATTCTCAACTGGCTTTTCACTGGATTCACACCAGATCTAATTGAATAAGCAGCTGTAACCTTGCCAAAGGCAAAGAACTTATTAACCTAAGAAGCAGCAGAGGAAGGATGTGGCTTTGTATTTTGATCATGTTCTAAAAAAACTAGTTAAATAGAAGGAAGATTTCAAGCATTTGTTCCTGTGGTGCATTTGGATCAGTGGCATGAGACTTTAATTTTTTTTGTCCCTTGTATTATTATTTTTTTTAAATATGTGAAATATGCAATTCATACATACAACGACTTAAATACCGTACAGCTCTTTTATGACTCTTTTAGCATGTTTTTCACAGTATTTAATTTCAACTTTATGTGGTGCAAACCAACATGCTGAAAAAACGGAAAACATGAAATGGTATCATTTAGGACCCCAGCAGACCCTCATCTCATGGTTGTGCATGAAGGTCAGATAGTCTCCTAAAAATGCAGATATTTTCAGTTTTATGACAAGGCAGGGTTATTACTTCACGTTGTAAAATGTCATGTGGTGTGACTCTCCTAAAACATTGAATTATATTTTTGAATATACTGTAAACTAACGTCCATATTTTAGAGTCAGTAGTTCTTCAAAAGTGACAGTAAAAAATTTTTTTTCTTTTAAAAAACATTCTTTTACATTCAGTTTCAAATAAATAATGTGCTTTTGGACTTTCTGTTAATCAAAGACTCCTGAAAAAGCTTCCACAAACATTTTACACAGCACAACGGTTTTTAACATTGATAATAATAAGTGTTTCTTGAGCAGCAAATCAGCATATTAGAATTATTTCTGACGCATCATGTGACACTGAAGACTGGAGTAATAACTGCTGAAAATTCAGCTTTGCATTACAATAATTGAGGTTACTATTTATTTTTTATCTAACAGTGAACAGTTACTTTAAATTGTCATAATATTTGCAATAATATTTCACATTATTAATGTTTTATTGTATTTTGAGCAAATAAATGCAACCATGGTGAACATAAGATACATTTTAAAAATCTTACTGACCCAAACCTTTAAATAGTAGTTTACATATGTATGTATGAATATAACATAATACAACTACAGAGATTGTTTCTAAGAACTTGCATTTTAAACCTGTAATGGCATATTCTGGTAATACAGCATAACAACAAAGAGGTGTTTTCACCATTCATCTATATTGCTTCCTAGTCTAAACTCATCACACTGAAATGGATAAGAGACACTTGAAATGTGCAGTTTTGATGTATTCAGCTAGCATGAATAATAAATTATGAAACAGGCTGGATTTCATCCCTTGACATTATATTATCTGTTTACACGTGAGAACAAATATTTAGTTCATGATGAAATGCAATGAGTGATTCTGTTGATTTATTTGTGATGTGAAGAATATTATTGTGACAACAGCGAAATATCCAATCCATAGAGATTTGCTCTCTTCTCTTTCAAGATTGGAGTATGACATGAGAAATACCTGCGTTTATTTCCTACATAATGACAAAGATTTGACGCTGGCAAAGCACATCTATCATGAAAGTTGTGCATTCGTCACAAACAATCTTATCAGCAGCTGCCGTCCACAAAGCAGTGATTACGTGTGAAATATGATTAGGTGGAACCGCAAGTGACTACCTGCCACTGATAATAATAGAGAACCTTTGAATATGATTTACATGTTATTGAATAATATCAGCTCATCACTTTCTTTGTCCTTTTTCAGGAAATATATCATCAGAACATAGTTTATTCAAATATAATTTACTCAAATGATTGCCTGTTTGTACTGAGCTTCTGACATCTTCAAATTAATGATTGCTTGACATATTTTAACACTTTATATCCATTCCCTATTGCGGTACATGTCATGGTAAAGACAATGAGGAAATAATATTGTCCTCCCTTTCTCCCTTTGCCAAGTGGGTTCCAAATGGCTACATCCTGCTCTCTCCAAAGGCTCCATTTGGTTTCCATGATTGTTCTCCCTTCTGTCCCCTTTGTAGTCATTATTTGTGCCGTTTGAAATGCACTGTAACTTGAAAACGCCTGCTCAGCTCTGCTCGTTCCGTGCCATACTGTTAATGTTTTCAAGACAGATCACGCTTCCATAAAGTCAGGCGAAATGCAGAATGCTTGGCTCATCAAGCTATCACAGCCAAAGCACCTCTTATTCCAAAATTGATTAATATTTTCATAGGTCAAAGAAATTGCATCTTACAATTATTTCTTTACAGATCTCTGCCATTATGAGACTACCTCTGGCACATTCGCTGGAATCAGCCGTTATACACAGAAAGCCAAAGACAGCAGGAAGTCCGTTTTTCATCGGGACTCATCAGAACTTGCATTGATTGTCCACGACCCTAATTTTCAAAATTCACTGTGCTTTGCACTTGTGTTAATTAGTCAGCAAACCCTGCAAAGTATGAGCGCTAAATGTAGCTGGTGTTATCCAAAAATGAAATTCTTTTTGGACTGTGCAGAGCTTAGTCAACACCTGTAGATGAAGTCTTGATGTATCTGTGTCCATTTCTAATCTTTTTATTGGAAGGATATCTTGTATGTCATTGATTTTTTTCTTCATCTTGACACATTTACTGGTTAGCGGTTCACTGGCATGAGCTGTGCTTATGAAAGCAGTTCTTCTGAAACTACCTTTTTTGGAAATATCTGGTGAAAGATAGTAAATCAATCATAAACCAGCCCATATGTCTCCAGGCTGTCTGTGAAATTTATGTTAAACATGAAATACTTGACATTGATGGAAGACCTTGTTGTGTTCAAAGGCTCATTTCTTATGTATTGCGTTCAAGTGGACACTCCTGCATCACAAGCTAGAACTGCAGTTAAGGTCATGTCTGAATTTCCTGTTATAATAAATTAGATATAGTAATAGTAATGTGTGCATTTCCATGTGCTACAGTGATTAAACTCTTTTACTTTGAGATTGCAAGAACATATAACCTGCCATTTTTACCTAAAGGAGCTATTTTAATTTGCAGTATTTAGTGGTGCTGGTGCAAAACAATGTATTTAGGTTTATATGTGATGTTAAATATTGCTTTTAAATTGAATAAAATCAAGCTTTAGTTTCCACATAAAGCACATTTTAGGTTACATTTTTTTTGGTCTACAAATAAATTCAATTAATTTACTTGTTACTAATTTTTGCATTTTGAAGAATCTGAATTCACTCTGAAGCCATAATAAATGGACTGAGAAGCGGTTTCATTTTACTCTTAATCAAATTTGAAACAAACAAACAAAAAAAGGTGTGTTATACTACACAAACAACATCCAGTTCAGTTTTTGCATCTCAGCCCTGGGGTTTAATTTGAGTCATCATTGCCTGAGCTGAGGAAAACAGGAATAAATAAACATATTCAAGGTGACAACCAGGTGTCATTTCACTGAGTGCAGCGAGCGTGCATGGAATGGATTGTTGAGAGGAACAAATGAGATTGGTGATGGAGAAAAGGCAGAGCCTGTGATTGGATGACATATGAGGATGGTTCGCTGGTTTCCTGTCTGGCTTTTGGACTGTGATGGATGGCAAAACCAGGTGTCACCTGGGATTGCTTTTTCCTTACCTCCACTCATGCCCTTCTGCAAATTTGCTCTGTCTCGCTCTCTTAATCTCACACAAACAACCCTCACACACACACACACACACACAGGTTTACATTTGTGAAAAGTGGGGACATCCCATAGGCGTAATGGTTTTTATACTGTACAGACCGTATATTCTATTGCCCTTTACCAACCCTACCCCTAAACCTACCCCTTACAGGAGACTTTGTGCTATATCAGATTTTCAATACACTCCATTCTGTGTGATTTATAAGCGTTTTGAAAAGTGGGGACATGGGGTAATGTCCTGAAAAGTCACCTTCTCCTTGTAATACCTATGTTATACCTTTGTCATTATACAAATTTATGTCCTCATTTGTCACAAAAACGCGTACACACATACGCACACACACGCACACACACACAAACTAGCCATCTCTTTTTTCTCACCATTTGTGTTCCAACTTGTTTGTACTGTAATGTAAGGAAAAGCTCAAATGTAATATTGCACCAAATAAGAGAAAAGATGTGAATTCTGTCTAACAGTTCTCTGCTCAAAATATATGAATGTGTTTCAATTCAAAGCATGAATCCTATCCTCCTGTGTTGCCAAAACAAGTCATGAGAAATACGATGATTGTGGCCATGTTAACAGACAAAAATAATATGCACTAGTAAAATAGATTTTAATAGTTCATAGCTCTATGAATATTTGTACAAGCCTATTTTTTATTTGACCATTTATTCTGGATTTTTTTTTTGTTTTTTTTTTATTATTATTATTTTTTTTGGACATTAAAAACAACACTCTCTCTCTCATTTTGAAATCCTTTAGAAGGCTATAGAGCCATACTGTAGGTGCTACCATATATTTCTTTGAACAGCATCAGACCTATGAAGCCCATTTGCTTATGGGGTTTAGGAATAATAGTATCTACTTTTTTTTCTAATTTAGTATCAATAAACAGTCTTTTTGGACTGGTGGAGAGGGAATTTTAAGCTCTGAATATCATTTTTTATGCATGTATGCTTGTATTTAATTATTTTACATATGTTTACATTTTAATAGTAAATAAAGAACGTTGTTTCAAAAAAATCAGCTTCTGCCAGAGCAAACACTTCTCTTTTAAAATCTGTTTGGAATATTTGTAAGATTTAAAGGCCAAAACAGACTAGTTAACTGAAACTAAAATTAAAACCATAAAAACATTTTTAAATTAAAATACATTAACAGAAATCAAATATTTTTTTAAAAAAAGTAAACTTTTATTTCAGGCAACTTTTAGTTTACTTCTAGTTGTGCCACCAACATTTTTCATTTTCATTTAATTTAACTTGATGTACTAAAATAACTAAAAGTAAAATTCATTAAAAATAATAATAAAAAAACCTTTCTAATATGGCAAAACTTTCCAAAAAAAAAGAAAATAATTCACAATATTAATAAAACAATAATAGTATCTCAATGATACTAAAATAACACTGGGTCAAGACATGATTAAAGGACAGAGAACAGAAAAGTAAATTATTTAGATGCTAAATGCAACATTCCACTGAAAACTGAAAAGTCATTGGCACAAATCTGTCATTTCCGTGACAGCAGCATTAGTCCACATGCTACCATCACATTCCATTTCAAATGGATAAATATTTCAGCATCACTTTTGGGTTCCATGACTGATATGAGAAAAGGGCAATTTTTTGCCTTGTTTTCCAGGTCTGTGGTTGCATGGATTAATGCTGCAATATTATGTGAGTGAGCTTTATTTTCTTGGAAATTCCTGGTGGACTAATGCTGATCTACTCGCTGTGATGAAAAGTGAATATTGTCACATTGATAATGACATCAATGCTTTTGGTTCTGAGTTAATGTAATCACAATTTGTGTAATAGCTGGTTAGACTAATTACTGTTTTCATTTATCAAGCATACCCAAGAATGGAAATAAATCCTATCTCAATTTTTTACAGGCCACTAACTTTCACATGTGAGTGGCCTTTTACAATGACCTTTATATATCAAAGACCTCATTAGAACGATATCTCAAAGCATTCTGAAAGAAAGCAGGCCTTTGACAATGCCTAATGACAAGATGAATGCATGCTATATTTCACAAGAATTAATGTGTGTGAATATGTATGCAATCACGAATGGGATTTTTCTTTCATAATCTTGTCTTTTTATCTTGCGATAACCTTTCTTGTTCTTCTGGCGTGCCTTTAACCCTCAGAAATGATGTTAGAAGAGAGATTGTGTTTGGTGTCTCTCTCAGATCATTTGTCTGGTGTGTCAGCTTCAGTAGGAGTGTGTGGAGAGACTGATATCCATGAGCCACTGGGCTTGTCACACTCTGTTAGGGCCGGCTGATGTGTTAAATGCCAGGTGATGTGCGCAGAATGGCAGCTTCTCACACACCCCCTCTACAATGATGACACTCTGACATCTGTTACGCTCAAAGTCATCTCATTTCTTTCATCTCGCTCTCCCTCCCATCTCCTCCTCTCCTCTTCCCTTTTCTACTGCATTTGGCATTAGAATCAAGAAAATATACTCAAATGCACACTAGCAAATTGCACAAAAGGCTTACAACTTTACTTGTTTTAATATTAATTTTAAAATAGCCAGTGACAGAACACCGAAATTGCTTGAACTGAAAACAAATTTGGGAGTCCCAAAGTTGTGGAAATTATGAAATAATGATAAATAAGAATAAAATCAATAAAAAATCTAATTAAATAAATGAATAAAAAGCAACTGCAACTTTGTTTCTCATAATTGTGACTTTATACAGTATATCAATATTGTGATGATAACTGTTCTAATAACTGTGACTTTATCACAATTGTAATTCTGTTTCTCATAATTGTGACTTTATACATCATAATTGCAACTTTGTTTCTTGTAATTGTGACTTTATACATCACTATTGCAATTTTATTTATCATAATTATGATTTTATACAACACTATTGCAATTTTGTTTCTTGTAATTGTGACTTTATATATCATTATTGCGATTTTATTTCCCATTATTGTGGCATTATACATTACAATTGCAACTTCGTTTACCATAATTGTGAATTTACATATCACTATTGCAATTTTTATCATAATTGTGACTATACAATTGCAATATTGTATCTTGTAATTTACTTTATATATCACAATTGCAATTTTGTTTCTCATAACTGTTACTTTATATATCATTATTGCGATTTTATTTCTTGCAATTATGACTTTCTATAATCACAGTTACAACTTTGTTTCTCATAATTCTTACTTTATAAATCTTGATTTTATTTCTTATAATTGTTACTTTATATATCACAATTGTGAATGTATTTCTCACAGTGTAACTTTATAACTTAAAACTTTGCATCTTAATTTTTCATAACTGTGACTTCATATTCACAATTCCAAGACTGCTTTTACAAAGTCTCCTTATCTGCAGAAGCCAAACATGAAGATGGAATGAATGCTAATGTAACAGCACCATACAGAAGTGGTCAATGAAACTGTAAAATAGAATGCAAACACATTTGTTTTTAGCAGGGCTAAAAATTCTGATAATTTTTAATATGTTTTATTACATTTAATATTTCAATACAGTAATACGTCTTGTTTTATTAAAAAATAATCTGAAATCTGACTTGACCCTAATACTGATTTATTTTAATTCATTCTTTATTTATGCTATTTGCTAGTTTGCTATAGGCTCATACGTTTATTAGTTTCATTAGACCGGAGTCAATTCAAACAGTGGTGCCAGGTACAGTTTTGGATGAATTCTGTTGCAGTATTGTTTTGAATGGTAGTTTCTCAGTGACTGGTGTCTGTACACAACTGTGATGGGCCAGATGCTCCTTTAACAAGCATCATTTGCTTTAGAAGCAGAGAGCTGGAGATGGGGCGGTAATTGCCATCTGGTGCGAATCATTCAGCAGAATCATTTTTAAGACAGCAACATACGCTTTTACCACTGCAAACTGTTTATGTGTTCAGTTGCGTGTTTGCTGTTTTACATGGAAGAAGCTTAGTCACTGCTTTCATTCAGTCAGATTTCAGTCACTGGTCATTATACACTCCCTGTTTATTTGGCTTGAATGTTTTTTGGCTCTCTATGACTCTAATAATTCATGGAAAACTGCAGGAATAAGTTAGGGAGTGTACTTGACAGTTTTGGTGCTGACTGTTTCCAGATTGATTGGGCTTGTGGAGCTGTCCAGAAAACGGCATGTTGTCTTGCGTTGTAATCCATTTAGAGTCAGCATTCAGCCGTTCTGTTGCTTTGTTCTGTCTATAACTTTGAATACGATTGAAACTTTTTATTAAAGACTCAAAACACTGAGAGTTTGCATGACTGAAGACATTGCCTTGACTTTACCACAAAGGAAAGGATTCACAGCATATTACCCCAAATAGCTGTGCCTTTGGGGTTTTCATTTTATAAAACACATTTGGTTATTAGATTTCAAAACAAGAGCATCTACCATCTCATATCAAGCATATATTTCATAACATCAGTCTGCACTTAGTTTTGCTTTTAGGAATAATCCCTTTTGATTTATAATTACTTTGATATTATTATATCCCACACCTTGCAATTAATCTAGCAAGAACTCTGCTATTTGATATTTCAAATGTGTCATTAACACAATCATTGTGACAGAATCCTAAAGGAAAAAGGTAAATTGTCATCATTCACTCACCCTCATGATGCTCCAAAGCTGTATAACTGACTTTCTTCTGTAAAACACAAAAGGGCACATGTTGAAAAATTTGCTGGTTGCTTCCTTCCATGTGGGTTCAAGCTTCAAAACATATGAAAAGCAGGATTAATGTATTGTAAAAGTCTATGTAACAAATTAAAGTTACATATTCATTTATCTCCATTTAAAAAAAAAAAAAAAAACATTAACAATAAAAAAATCTAATTATAAATCTAAAATATAGCCTTAATGTTTGACAAAAAAACGAATTATTCTTGATGCATTGCCAGTTTCTGTTAAATGCCTAACTTCTTGTTCATGGATTTATTGGATTTCTTTGTAACTAATTCTTTAACATTTAATTTTTTAAAATCTTAACAACTCTTCAGGATCGAAAGTGCTAGGCCAAGGCTGGATCGATGATCAGAGGAGAGGAGGTGTTCGCAAATTTGTCTTGGCTGACAGGAAGTCGATGATTGTGCCTAACTAGTGGATTTACACAGAGGAGACTGACATGACACACGGTGGCCCGCGGCCAACCCTGCTGCCAGTGGCTGGGTCAGTGTGCTGCAGGCCCTGCACTGTCAACAGCTACATGAGTAATGGGCTGTGAGGGGCTTTGGTGGGACTGTTTAATTACCCGTGAATTATTGCTGTGGCAACTCCAGCGCCCAGCTCGGGAGGTCTCGGCCCGGTCCAGCTAAATGAGGTGGCAGGAGCTGTCGTGATAGAGGGCTTGTAAATCTGACATTTGGGTGACAGTTCTGTGTCCATGCTGGTCACCTTGGGACCTCATGGGCCTAAATCAGGACAATTCTGTGTGCTGAAACTATCGATCAATACGTTTTTGTCTTGTCTAGAGTTGGTTGGTTTGAGATATGGAGTAAGGTTGGGGAAGATGCCCCCTTAAGAACAGTTTGCATTTAGCGTGTAGGTTTTCATGAATAGTGAAAAAGATGTGTGAAATGTACATCTATCTCATGGAATTATTGAATAATAAGTTTTAGCCCAAGTGTCTAATCTTATCTTTCTTCAAAAGAAAAAAAAAATCTCTATTTTTTTTACTCCACAAATCTAAAAACATTAATGCGCCCACAAATTTCTCATTAACAAATGTTCAACATAATACAACTTAATACAACATCTTAGATCTCTATTTTCCTAACTTCCAAAGATACAAAATTAGATTAGATAAGATTAGTTAAGAACTGTTTTGACTGACTAAACCAGATCTTGATATTCAGATGAAACAACTAAATTAAGAAGAGTGCAGTCTAGGGTTTAGTTGTTTTGTTTTTCCAATAACAAGCTATTTCCCCCAACATGTAGCATGAATGATACACTGATAAAATTTCATATGTAGAAAGTCTGACTCATTCTAGTGAATTGGTTGAATGGTTTATGTAAATGAATCACATGATTCCTTGCATAGAAGTTTATGCACATCATTTTAGACATTTTTACAGCAAAATATTTAGTTACAAGCAAATGTTGTTTAGATTTATATAAATTAGTTTAATATATATGTTATAGTTTTATTCATTAAAGTGATAAATTAATTACATTGGGTCGTTTTATATTCTGAAAGATAATGACTTAATAAATTATTTGAGTGTATTTAGTTGCTTTTGGTTTTCAGTTTTCACTACTTAAAAAAAAGTGCTGAGATCAGTTTAACTATTTTCAACTACTTTTAATTATGAGTAGATTGTAGCTTGGCAAGCTACAGTTTCAGAGTAAATTCCCAGAAAGTCATTTTCTGGCATATACAGTATATTAGCTATTACAGGCATATGTAGGCATGACTTAGCTAGCTGGTAAAATCCTGGAAACTTATCCTCGGCTTATGTACATTGTGGCATAATGACAGCAGTTTACCTGCCAAACTCTTCTTAGCAACATGTCTTACTATGGCATGTAATGGATGGCACCAAATAAACACATGGATTCTGATTTGACATGTTTAGAATGACTCACATTCCTTACAATTCACTGATTCCTTTAATGGAATATAACCTGGAATCTGGACTGTTGGACTCGCTCATGTGATAGTTTTTTAAATGTTTTTTTAAATGCCTAAAAGTTCCTAAATTTATTTTATCCACTGTCTCCTTCGACCCTTCCGTGACTGTCATTTTTATTTCAGTAGAGCACACTTGTCCATGGCTGAAGTCTTTCAAAAGGCTCCTAGAGAGTAATAGTCAAGGTTCATTTTGAGTCATAGTCGGTCAGTGCTGGAGGATGAATTAAATAAAACAATGTGAATAGTGGGGACATGCCCTTTGTAAGTGCACATTAACAAGGTTCTCCACTGAGACCGATGTGAAAGTGCAGTCTTCGTATCAGAGCTGGAACGCTACTCTTCAGTACATACTGTAGCCTATGAGGCCTATCCTAGACCTCATTAGACATCGGCTTGAGCAATTTATTATGCCAGGCAAGACAAAAAAGTGTGTGTCAAAAGAAGAAAAATGAACACAGTACAGCACAGGCAAGTTTGCAGCTCATTTATCTATTGTTAAAGAGGGCCTGAATAGAGCTGATATGTCTGCATTCACAGATATACACATATATCATACAAATACATGACAAGTAGCTCCCATCCAGACATTAGTTTAGCAGGAACACAGCCGCTGCATGGAATGAACAATTTAGCTTTGGTTATTAAATGTAAAAGGGTCATTATTTGTGTATTCAGTGCTAGGAGGCCATACGATTTTCTATTACCTGTTCTCGATTACTGCAACAACACACCTTAATTAACACATACACACACATATATGTATGTTAAGGTGGCCCAGTAGTACACAACACAACAAAATCTCCACAACACAACGAAGTCACCACAACACGACGCATAGGACTAATATTGTTGTGTTGTGCTAATTTCTTTGTGTTGTGGCTTGTTTCCATTGTGTTGTGCTGATTTTGTTGTGTTGCGACTTGTTTCCGTTGTGTTACTGCTAGTTTCAGTTGTGTTGTGGCTTGTTTCCATTGTGTTGTGCTAATTTCGTTGTGTTGCAACTTGTTTCTATTGCGGCTTGTTTCTGTTGTGTTCTGCTAATTTATTTGTTTTGTGGCTTGCTTCCGTTGTGTTGCAGCTTGTTTCCATTGTGTTATATGAATTGTGAGTCTGGCTAGTAGTTTTTGAGATTTCATTATTTCTACATTTAGATAGCTGTACTTTTATGACTGAAAACATTTGCCACTGGCCGTGACTTTAAATACTGTAATTGTTCATTCATGTTGCACAATTGGCAATCTCGCAGTGTCACACAATTTCAAACTTTTTAAACATTTTAAACTTTATCAAACTGGAAACGGGCTTCAATAAACACCTCCAGAGCTCAAAGACTTGTATAAGGAAGCTAAAATGGCATGGTTGTTCCAGCAAATGCATTTTTATCTAATGTTTGCTTTTGTTAACACTTATTGACATGTCACTTTAAAAGTGTTGCAAAATATGCATGGATCAACGTAATTTCTGCAACGTTTTGCAGAAATGTTGCCACATGTTTTCCAATAAGCTTTGGCATGGGTTAGATTTACCTGATGACAATTATGGAAGCCTGTTTCCCCTCTAATAAAAAAAAACATTATAAAAGAAATCAAAGCAAACTACAGGTTTAATACAATAATTTAAAGACCGTCACCATTGGGAAAACTAATGATATTATTTGATGAGGTTGGTCATGTTGATTCAGATATCTCATCTCACCTCAAAATATCCTGTCCATGTGAATGAATGTGGTTGATTTTTCAAAGGTCAGGGGAAGTCACCGCTAGCAAATTAAAGACTGCCAATCCCGTCCTCATAAATATACAGTTTTTCCCAGATGGCTGTTGAAGAAACTACACATAAATTGATATGCACTGTAAATTCAATGTAGCAAAATGTTTAGCGTCCACCGTGAAGTGGATATGGATGGATGAAGGATGAAATCTATTTAAATATGTCCATGCATACAATACTTGAAGGTGAATTTGAAACTTTTCTACATTTTCACACAGCTTCCAGTAGTTCCTCAAGTAGATTATTAAATAAACATTTATTTATATTGTTATTCATGCATTTGGAAAAAAAATGATATTATTCATGCGTTTTGAAAAATTTTGCATGCATTTTGTGGCCACAGTTTTTTTCCATTATTATTGTCTGAATAAGCCTGGAATCCTATTACTGGCACAGTACATATTTCTGAGGCTCAGTGTTTGGAATCTGGTCCTGTCACACTTCCCATATATCTCAAGGGCAGAATCTGAAACAGCTCGTGCCCAGCAGATAAAGTGTAGAATAATGGTCCACCAGCTTTTCATCAAGAGCACTAGTGGAATCTGCGGAGTTTGAATTAGCTTTAAAATAGTCTGCTGTGGACATTGAGGAATTAGCTGTTATTTCGACTGGTTTTAACCCTTTTTTGAGGGTCAGAGCTCTGATATTGAAGCATTTAGCAGCTCCGGCTTTGAATTGGAGGTCTCTTCTCCTCAATGGGGATTATGTCACTATAAAGCATCAACTAAACACGGAATGCTCTTTATGTGTTTCTGGGCTCTCAGTGATACCGTTTCTTACTTTTCTTCAAGCAAAAGATAAACTTAAACAGAGAGCAAGCTGGATATGTTGTTGTGCCTTTATGACTATAAGCATCTCTTATAAATCTGTCTTTAAATTATAATATCCCTAAATGACTTTCACAATATAGTAGTGTTCATACACATTGGATTCTGTATTGAAAAAAACAATAAAATACTTTCGTATGAGAAGTAGGTCCTAATGTCGGTGTTTACTCACAGAAAACCTTCCCCTCATCTTTGTCTGTTCAAACCTGGGACTGGGCTTTCAGTAATATACATCCATCGCGTTTGCCAGATTAGCTCTTTTGAATAGGGCTTTGCTCTGCTATCTCTTTTCATGCTTTCAGTCTCTGTATTTACAAGTCTCAGGGGCGAATAGACTAAGTTGTGTCACTTTGAAGCATTGGTCTTACTCAATAAACATACTTTTGCACACAGCACTTCAACATTGATCTTTTTCATTAACCGGCTGTAATCCAGTTTGATCAGTTACAGGCTGCACTGGTAGAGCCTATTTTTTCTTTTAGCCCAAACACATCTCTTGTCTATGTAAATTACATATAGATTTAGACACATAGATTGCACTCTGTTCACAAAACCCAGCACTTTTTATCTGGCCACAATTTGTTGTGCTATTACTGCTTGTGGAAAGCAGGTGGCAAACAAAATTTGTGTACTTCTTTTTTTATTGATCATAGCAGCAGTAATTCAGTGACTGATGATGAATTGATGGAAAAGAGCATTTTAACTATTTTGCATTGCATTGAACGTATTGGTTTCAAATCCAAATGAAACCTAGAAATAAACAAGGATTTTGAATGTAGGATTTTGTCCGAGATGGTGGCATAGGCTCCAGCATGCCTACATAGGACAGTATAGTTTGGAAAATGAATGGATGGATGGAGTACCATAGAGAGCAATGCTGCAATTTTTATAGTTTCAGTCCCAATCCAACTCACCTCCGCAACCCAGTGTCGTCAGGGTATAAATAAATGTCTATAGAATCAGACAGATCTGTGTGGCATGACTTTGTCAGGCTCCCAGCCAGCTTCTAGATCAGGGTTATGCATGGCTGTTTCCGTGATGAGGGTGGTCATAGCCCTATTAACCAGCTGTTGCCAATCGCTGAGCCTGTAGCAGCTGTCTGGAGGGAGAGGAGAGGAAGGACATGGAAGGACTAACCTCGCTTTGGGCTGTTTGTATGCTCATTTTAAACTGTTTATAGGACAGCCTAGCCCAGGGGTGCCCAAACTCGGTCCTGGAGGGCCGGTGTCCTGCAGAGTTTAGCTCCAACTAGCTAAACTCTTCAGGACACCGGCCCTCCAGGACCGAGTTTGGGCACCCCTGGCCTAGCCGTATGATATTATGCCTTTTTTTAATTGTCTTGTTGTATATGTAACTCCTTTGGTTCTTTCATTTGTCTCTTTCACTCAGTTCTTCCCCAGAAGACCACACAAAATTTATTCATATTGAGTTCATCTATGCAGCGTGTTTACTGAGAACACATCAGAAAATGCCAAACAGACATAAAATGCTACTCATCAGGTCACAAAACTGCCATTCACCCCAAAAGTTATTTTACTATCAAATGGCCATAAGAATAGCTAACTTCAATCATTTCACACTAATAATTTCTTCATATCCCCTCCTCTCAGATGTATGGAAGCCTGTTTACATCACTGAATTAAAAAAAAAAAAAGTACATGAAATTATGACTTTTTATATCACAATTCTTTATTTCTTTATTTCTCAGAATTATGTGATATAACCTCACAATTCTGACTTTTTTCTCAGAATTGTGAAATAAACTTGCAATTGCGAGTTATAAAGTCAAAATTTCAAGATATAAACTCACAATTCTGACTTTTTTCTCAGAATTGCATGATGTAAACTCGCAATTCTGACTTTTTAATCTCAAAATTGTGACAGAAACTGGCACTTGTGAGTTATAAAGTCAAAATTGCAAGATATAAACTCGCAATTCTGACTTTTTTTTCTCAGGATTGTGATATAAACTCACAATTCGGACTTTTTTCTCAGAATTGCGTGATATAAACTCACAATTCTGACTTATAAAGTCAAAATTGCAAGATCTGAACTAAGAGCAATTCTGACTTTTTTCCTCTCAGAATCATGAGTTTATATCTCACAATTGCAAGTTTATTTCACACAATTCTGAGAAGCTAGAATTGCGTAATATAAACTTGCAATTGCGAGGAAAAAGTCAGAATTGTGAGATAAAAAAGTCGCAATTACTTTTTTTTTTTTTATTCAGTGGTGGAAACAGGTTTCCATACTGATGCACCTAATACGCTTTAAAGGGTTAGTTCACCCAAAAATGAAAATTAGGCTGTGTTTTACTCACCCCAGAGCCATCCTAGGTGTATATGATTTTCTTCTTTCAGACGAATCCAGTCGGAGTTATATAAAAAATTGTCCTGGCTATTGCAAGCTCTATCATTGCAGTCAGCAGGTGTTGCAGTGCTTCAGACCAAAAGAAGTGAAATAAAATATAAATGTATGAAAAAGCCCATCCATAAAAAAAGTGTCTCACATGGCTCCGGGGGGTGAACAAAGGCCTGCTGTAGTGAATTGATGCATTTTTGTAAGACAAATATCCATATTCAAAACGTAATAATCACTTTAATCTAGCTTGCGCCAACAGTTGCACACAGAAGCAGTTCCGGGCTGATGACGTATGAGGTCAGCATTGCGCATGCGCCGGTGAGTCTCGTGAAAACCAACGTTTGTTTACAGGATCAAAGGAAGCAAAGTTTCCTTACTTTAGCAAAGGAAAACCAGTCTCCTCTTGGCTTATATCGAAATCCTCTGACATTCTTCTTTACAAATCCTCATTTTGTACTTCTAATTAGTGACCGTTGTTTTGTTTTGATCTCTCCGCTGCGTTTCCGCGTGCATCACTTCTGAGCGGCACATGCGCAAAGCTCACCTCATACGTCATTCCCCCGGAACTGCTTCCGTTTACAACAGTGAGTGCAAGCTAGATTAAAGTGATTATTATGTTTTGAATATGGCTATTTTTCTTACAAAAACGCATCAATTCGCTACAGTAGGCCTTTGTTCACCCCCCCGGAGCCGTGTGAGACACTTTTTTTTTTTCCATGGATGGGCGCTTTTTATTTCACTTCTTTTGGACTGAAGCACTGCAACACCTGCTGACTGCAATGATAGAGCTTGGAATAGCCAGGACAGTTTTTAATCTAACTCAGACTGGATTCGTCTGAAAGAAGAAAGTCATATACACCTAGGATGGCTCTGGGGTGAGTAAAACTCTTTTTTAAAAAATAAAAAAGTTTAAATTTTTTGGGTGAACTAGTCCTTTAATGGTGAGCATAATAAAATTATCTTAAAGCATGATCAACATTTTGACCCAGTTCATTCATCTCTTTTCTCTGTTACATAGAAATACATAGCTTTGATTCAGAGATAATTTTTCCGGTTTGGATTAGAAATCCATTAGATGTTTGAATCACTGGCCTGTCCCTGCACGTCACAAAGCTCAATGTGACTTATTTGGTTTTCCTCCTGAATAGAGGTTTAATGCATGTTATCACAGGGGACATGCTCAAAGGCACCCGTCCAAACTATCCTCCCGCATTACTCTCGCCATCGATTGCATTGATCCCCAGGACTGTTAAAATAGGTAGAGTGTTGCATCATTTATCAGGCACGGTCTAACTCAACCTGATTAACCTCTGAAAGTATATGTTAAGATGAATTATACTCCCACGCCACAGCACAGCGATCCACAACCACCATCAATGAACAGCCTGCAAGATGCTGCAGAGGTCAAACATATCTCCATACTGTATTTCTCAGCTGTATGCAGAAGTATAGCCAGGGCCTAAATGCTTAATATTTTGGCTCGTATTTTTTGCAGTCACCATTAATTGGGTCTCTGCTACTTTGTCTACTGTGCTATAGTTATTAATTAATTCCATAGGTGTGGGTCCAGCAAAAAGGAATTGATTTTCTTGAAGTTAAAAGCATTTAATTTAAGTCTGTAAGCTTTTTCTTGTGGATGCCTGGGCTTCACGCTGACCTTCTGGAGAAGCAGAAAACTTAGCTTGCTGTAAGGTGATTAATGGTTAGGGGAAAAGCCTTTGTTTAATCTCTGGGTCAGCGGAGTTATGACAATCTTGTCTTGCTTTAATTCACTTCTTTCTGGTTTCAAGATTTCACTGTTTACATTAGTAAACTCTGGGTTAACATTTTTATTTTCATATTTATGTGGTCAATAACATTGATTGGACAAATACACCTTGTAACAGACATGCAGTCTATGTTTTAAATAACTGCTTGGCCCTGTAAACATGTTGTAAGACAACTATGGCTGTTTTATGTCAACAAATATGTACAAATAAATCAAATAACATCGTTTTTTTTACATTTATTAAATTATTATTTTTCCAGTCATCCGTTGTCATGATAATCCTCATCTGACTTTTTATGAGTACTATAGAACACTATAGGATTGTGTATTTATTAATTGTAGTGTACTTTAAATCCTAAAATATATATATATATATATATATATATTTAAAAACTGTAAATATATACTTCAGAAAATATAATATTAATGAAATAAAAAACATTCATGAAATGTAATATTAATAAAATAATGAAATAAAAATAAAAGTGAACTTAAAGAAAGTATACTTTCAACGCAATGTTTCTTAACATAAGTACACTTTTATAAAGTGCACTTTGTAATAATGTAAAATTAAACGTTTTACTTGTGTAAGGGAAACAGGTAAATTTAGCTCAAAGGGAATCATTTAAGATTTTAAAGGGAACTCCACCAATAATTAATGTAAGGGAATTAAGACAGAATCACTGTTTTACGGCTGATCACTGAGACGGCCAGCGATTCAGTGAACGAGCCGTATGACATCAATTCTGCAATGGATATTTATATCCAAAATATAGTGAAAACACTATTAATTAGCACATGTAACAAGATCGGCAGTTTAAGACATTAACTTGTGAGCACAAAACACAAGATACTTCTCTTTTCAATATACAGTGGGTACGGAAAGTATTCAGACCCCCTTAAATTTTTCACTCTGTTATATTGCAGCCATTTGCTAAAATCATTTAAGTTATTTTTTTTTCCTCATTAATGTACAC
>NW_015505290.1:805736-819199 GCF_001515645.1 Sinocyclocheilus grahami | reverse complement strand
ATGGCTGCATGGCTGCAATATAACAAAGAGTGAAAAATGTAAGGGGGTCTGAATACTTTCCGTACCCACTGTATATATACATACATACATACATACACATCTCTTAAGATTTAAGAAAGCACATTTATTTTTAAGTGTTGACTAACATTTTTAAGCATATCTAAAGTACACGATTTTAACTGTGGTGTGTTATTTGACATTGCACTTAATACATTTAATATAGTATTTTAATACATGCCTTACAAGTCTCAGTAGAAATGACATTGAATATTTCAATACCATAACCATAAACGCTTGTCAGTACATACTCATATTTCATATAAGTCATATTTCAAAGACTTATAAATGACGTAAAACATATATGTATACTATGCAACAGTTTGTGTGGTGCGAGAGTCAATGAAAAGGAAAGTTCATGGACCGGATTCGTGACAATATGAAATACTGTTTTGATTTGCTACAACTGGATAATGCACTGTTCTGATTTTTCCTCTTTTTACCAGATAGTAAACGCATACACTCACAGAAACTTTCACATGCTGTGTTTTAAGGCCAGGAATATTTAATGAAGAAAGCAAAGACGCTTTTAATGATTTGTTGTCTGCTGTTAAACAGCTTGCTGTAAGATACCAGTTCCACATGTTTGGCACCATGACCCGGGTTTAAAAGCAGTGCTAACCACTCTTTTTATAGTGCTCTATTTTATGACCTTTGCTTGGGGTTTAAAATGACAATAACCCAGGGTGAAGAGTCCTGTGACCTGGTTGCCTTTTGCATTTGTATTTATACCTTTACATCCCTGGACATCATTGCAGCCATTTTGCAGCCATTTTACAACTATCCGTGCGTGAACTGTGATTTCACTTCACAGTAGATTTTATTAAGCTCAAGCCATTAAAACTGAATGTTGACTCATGAGACCTGAGCCTTTCAGTTAATGACCACCCTATTAGATCATTTCTGACTAGTGCCATAATGATTTTTGTAACTAGATTTTTAATAAACAAATTAAGTCTGGATTTAGGGTATAGACTTCTCAGTATGACTCGTTGCAGCAGTGCACCTAATTCTGAGCTATAATTACTCTTGCTGAGCCTTAGTGAGCTTTTATTTAATAACCCTTACTTCATTACGCAGACCCATGACGCACGACTGTGTTTTTATTATATTATTGTTTCCAGAGGCTCAGTGAATCAATTATTTTAACCACATACTGGTCAGTGCAGTTAGTAACTACGTTTTAGATACATTTCTAAGCTTGAAATTTCTAAATGATTTCATTTTAATATTTGTGAATTATGAAAGTCTATGAATGTTATAGTAAGATAAAATGTGGATGGACAAATTATTTGGAGAGCGAGATGATGGAACAGCTAGTTACAGCACATACTGTAAATTAATAACAGCCTTTCTGGCCACTTGGAATATGTAGATTGCGGACGTTTGCTATTAGTGTGTCTGAAACGCTCATTCAATTAACTTGGGGCATAATTTATAACTTCAAAAATAATTTCAAGCAAGAATCTAAGAGAGACTGCTCAAATGTTAATGTCTTGTGCAGGAGAGCAGATTGTGACGAGACTACTAATATCGGGCAAGTGTATCAGCAATAACACAGACTCATTTCATACATGGTTATTGTCTTTGCAAGTTTTCAAATGGCTTCTCTGTATAAGATACATAAAAAAAAAGAATTTTCATCTAGAGTATTTTTCTCCCAAAGCAAACAATGGAATGGTCTGAAATTGTAAACCACAGAACAGTGGTTGTCGCAGTCATTTCCACACCATTTTTGTTTAGAAATGGAAGTATTCTTACTTTGTTGTCAGTCTTACAGTCTTACATGATTTATGTTCACTCTGGATCACTGCTGTTTAGGCGCAAGATCTGACAGTGCAGCTCCCTGTCCACTGGTAGACCCGCGAGCGCCATTAATCTAAAGCCATTAAGATGGAAGCATTCCACTGCCTGATAACGGATAGTGGTTTGGACGGATTTCCTCACTGGACTATAAACACTAAGTGCAATGTGAATCAACTGAAAAAGGTTGTGTGATGCTGTGACCAGCAAGATTTATTCATTTAAAGCTCCAAGATGCGTTTTGGAGGTCCAGTCTTATGTTCTTTGTCTTCAGTCTTTACAATCAGACCAGTGTATTTTAACACTGCTTTACTCATAATATTGTGTAATATTGTTACAATTTTAAATAACTCTCTTTTGTTTTAAAGGGGTCATATGATGTTGCTAAAAAGAACATTATTGTGTGTATTTGGTGTAATGAAATGTGTTTATTCTGTTACGAACTCCCCTGTCTAGGGTATAGAGGAGAAGGAACAGATCAAATTAAACAAAGAATTCAAATAAACTAAACTAATTTTACGTCTTCAGAGCCCCTGTCTCCTGTCCCAGCACTGATTCAACACCCGAACCATAAATCAAGCAAAAAAGATTTATTTAGGGAACATAGGAAAAACAGTAACAAAGAAAACGGAAGATCTTACATGGAAGCAGTTAAATTCAGGAGGGGGTAATGGCCAAAATAACAAACAGAACATAGGTCTAACTATTTTAGAAAACTAAATAACCTAAACACAAAATAACGATTCAAACAAAAGACAATACTAAACCTACCTCCCTTACTACGCATAAACAGGAGAAAACGTATATAAAACAAATGGCACCCACCTCCCTACAGCTTTCTTAAAGGGATAGTTCACAGAAAAATGAAAATTCTGTCATCATTTACTCACCCTCATGTCGTTCCAAACCTGTATGAGTTGCTTTCTGATGTTGAACACAAAAGAAGATATTTTGAAGATTGCTGGTAATCAAACAGTTGGTGGTTGCTATTGACGTCCATAGTAGGACAAAAAATACTATGGAAGTCAATGGCAAACACCAACTGTTTGATTACCAGCAATCTTCAAAATATCTTCTTTTGTGTTCAACATAAGAAAGCAACTCATATAGGTTTGGAACGACATGAGGGTGAGTAGATGACAGAATTAAAATTTTTGGGTGAACTATCGCTTTAAATAAAAACATGAAGTATTGAGAAAATAGCAAAACAAAACATGAAACAACTTGCCCTGCACTCAGGGGTTCAATGAAATCAACAATAAACAACAAACAATAAAAAGGAAACCACACGTCTGCAACAGGCGACAGGGACTCTTCGCAAGAGAGACGGAGGAAAAACCTCCCGCCCCTCAAGCACTGGAAAACTAGCCAGCTTTTATGGTAGGGCACACAGTCACAAAAGCGAATCAGCAGAGGTTGACACTCAGCATCGCTGATTAACAACAGGTGTTGCTACTTAACCTAGGAAAGCAGAAACAATAGAGACACACAACAGGCATAGACAAGAATACGTACGATGACGTAACAATGCGGTTTAAGGTTCAAAAAACACATTATTTTCCACATACTGTACATTATTGTTGCTCCTCTATGCCCCGCCTTTCTGAAACGTGTCGATTTTTACAAAATTCATCGTTCTGAAACGCGAGGTGTGCTCTAATTGGCCAGCTATCCAGTGCGTTGTGATTGGCCGAATACCTCAAGCGTGTGACGGAAATGTTACTCCCCTTATCATACTGTGATACCTTGTCCCAGCCGGAGCGACGAGACAAAAACATTAAAACGCATTATAAACGAGGCATTTGTTGCATCCAGTGGGGACATAATTACAGATTATAATGACTTATACGGTCTTTTTACGCATTGCGTTGCATCACGCCGCGTAAACATAAAACCATGTGTGCATTTGTGATCGGAGAAACAGCAAACAAGAAGCGCTACTCTACACTGCCCAAAACTCGCGTTTGAATCATCAGTGGCAAATTCTTTAAATATAAAAAACGTACTTACAGTCTTTTGAGTCAGAACAGCCGGCATTGTAGTTTACTCTTCCAGGTCCAGGAAACAGTCCTCCATAAAATGCACTGCACACATCTGAATATTTGGGTTGAACTGTTCTGGAACAGTGTTGTAAATACAACTTAACCACTGATTTCTAGTTGTGTCCTCTTTTGGAAGGCCAAACAAAGTATTTTCGCTTTCGCAACGAAACACACAGTGTCTTCACAACATGGCGGCGTCAGTGGCAGCAACAATAAAGTTACGCCTTCTTACTTTGCGTGAACATTTGGGCGGTGTTATGCAAATCTTCCCACACAGTGACATAGACGTGTGGGGGTGTGTTTAAATTAGGCATTTTAGGGGGGCGTGGACGAGTCTTAACTTTTATAAAGAATATATCTTTGGGTTTAAAACTTCAAGTCTTTGCAACTTTAGGAATCTTATCTATGCACGAACAGCTTGTAATACTCCAAAGAGAAAGGAAAACTTGATACTTGATACTTAAAACTTAATATATTTAAATGTTGCATGATCCTTCATAAATCATTTTAATATGATGATTTGGTGCTCAAGAAATATGTCTTGTTGTTATCAATATTTTAAAGTTTAGCTGCTTTGTGGAAAACATGACTTTTTCAGGATTCTTTGATAATTAGAAAGATCAAAAAACAGCATTTATTTTAAATTGAAATCTTTATATAAACATGAATGACTTACTGTCATTTTTTATCAATTTAATTAATCTGCACTGAATAAAAGTAGGCTATTAATTTCTTTCAAAAAACAAACTGACCACAAACAGTTGGGGGTCAGATATTGAATTGTAGTGTATAGCCTATACATAAATGGCCAGCACAGCATTTTCATCTTTAGGAGTGAAAATTGGCTAATTAGCATTGTATTAGCATTAGTGGTCAGCCATTTTTTTTATTACTGAAATTTAAAATGTGTTACAGTGATAATGAGCTGCTTTGTGTAGTTAAGGATTTCAGCTTAATTAACTGAGGAATTAAAACTCACCCTTTTATATAATAGAGTTCCAAATGAAAGCTCACATTGAACGTGTTCATTTAATTAATACTTTACCTCAAACAGAAAGACACACACAAAGTGAAAAGCTTGCACACAAACTATTGGTTAGTACACACATAGCAACCTCATTGATGATAAAAAACACACTATTGTTAACACATAATGGCTCTAGTGTAGCTGGAAACATTTCTAAAACTAGCCCTGGATGATTTATTTTTGGCCCACTTACATTCCACTCGTGGAAGCAGAATAAGAGTATTGAGTTCAATGGTAGCACTACGTCTAGCACTTTATTTAGAGTCTTCAGATGGTAAATAATGTTCATTTAGAATTTGCCTTTAGAAACACATAAATCAGTCTGAACAATTTATTCATGTACATTGATGCTTCAGTTTCTCTTTTACAGTCCTTATGACTAAATGAGCTGAACTCAATGGAAAACATGTCTCGGTCTACATTTTGCAAAACTCCAAAAACTAGGCTACATACAATTTGCTTAAGTTTCTAGCTGAAATGAACAACAGAGGCACTAAAAGACACCTTATCCATTTTCATACAAATTACAATTACAGGGACATATTAAAAATTACTAAAGGCTTCACTCACTGGTATGGATGTAACGATGCACCCCGAGCTGGTTGAAAATCGATACAAATATGTGACCATTCAAATCAGTTGAGATGTTAAATGAATTGCAGGAGTTTATGTAAATGTGTCTCTGAGGGGAACTTACTGCCTTCAGAAAAGTTTCATGTTTTTTTTTTCATCTTGCATCTGTAATGCATTGCACCACCTGCTGTCAGAAAGTGAGTTTGCGTTGTCATTCAGCCCGTCTGCTGTTTTTGTTTGGTTCAGATGTTTTATGTAGTAAAATTTCACAAAGCTAAGGTCAGACCATTCTGTTTTTGATTCAAATTTCGAAATCTAATTACAATCGAAATAACACGTATGCAGCATCTTTGTTTGGATCGTGATTAAAATACAGTGGTCGCCTCCAATTTTAGTTTGTTTATATACAGAGAATTAAAATTTAGTTTTGTTATTTGTTAATAAAATTTTAATTTAGTTTTGTTATTTGACATAAGCCTATTTCAGTTTCACAGAAAAATGTGCAGCATTTTGTCTAGGCAATATAAAAGAACACCTTTTCATTAATAGTTTATCTTAAATCTAATTTTGTTTAAAAAAAATCATATTGTGAAATAAGTATCACGAATCGTATCACATGGTGAGTTGAGTGAATCACTGGGCATTTCATTTCTGAACTGCCGCAATACATACAACAACCAACGTAATAAAAGTTTACCAGATTCACATTCATCTTTTTCCGGAAAAAAAAACTGAATATGCTTTCAACTCCACTCACTGGGCATTTCACTTTGGAAGTGTTGTGAAATGTATAAGAAGTGCTGTAAAATAATTTTGCAGAAATGTCGCCACAGGCACGTTTTTCCAGTGTGCCTGATTTTTTGGTCTGTTACTTACATAAAGCTATTGCAATAGTGAAGACTTGAAATAGTGTTTTTTGTTGTTGTTGTTCTTCATTGTTGGAGCTCAACAGTGTCAGTCCTTCACATTTATTATATGGGATACAGCATCTTGAATATTTGTGTCATACAAATTGGATAAAACAAGTAAATGATAACAGAATTTTTGGTGAAAGGAAACAAACTGATCTTTTTCTCCTACAGTGAAGTCTCTCTGCTAACTCTATCTGTTTTGTTGAGAGGATGAAGGTGGGTTTGCATTGCCTCAGGGCGGTCCTGTGCCAGAATTGCTGTCTTTCATGTAGGCTGCTGTAGATGGTCAGCTGGAGTTCAGAAGACTGATTGTCTTTTAAAGATTGATCCACCAGATGAGCCAGAGGTGGACCTGTCTTTGTTTTTGAGTCTTGGCTCTCAAGGTTTCTGAATTTCTTAACACTTTCACCTCACTGAGCTTTAGGCCCTGTCACTTTATAGACCACTTCATTCTCTACATCCAATAGGATGTGAGTGACAACAGATTTTTATTATCAGCTTAAACTCTTGTGCTTATTAACACTGAGGAAATTAGTGTAGACTTTGTGGTCAGAGTTTCTTTTCATTCAAAATAAGATTACTTTTTGTGTTTTACTTTTGTGCCACATTCATTACCATCTCTATTTACTGTCTGAATCTAAATATTCAGCCCATTTAGATGACAAATTAGATTTATGTTTCCTTTCCTCCATTCCTCCATTTAGTTGCCACAGTACATTTGCTGCAAGCGTTTGCAAACAAAGTATAAATTTGTTTTGCATGAACTTGTCCTCTGAAAATCACATTTCAGTCACAGCAATCACATTTGCAAATATATTTATATATGCTATATATATTCAAAGTGTAAATAGCCTACATATGTGCATATTTACTATCGGTGCTTGAAATTGGACACACGTTATACTTGTTGTCATACGCCCATAGCCTTATGTATTACTTTATTAGCATTCCTCCTTTCATGCCTCTCTTTTTCTCTATCCCGTGAACAAATTTTGATGCCAGCAATCATTAGGGGACCATTACACATTATTTTCAAAGGAGCAGTGAACAGGAAGACAAATCTGTTCTCAAGAGCACTCTTAAATTCTTCAGCATACAGTATTGTATGGTAATAGGAGCCTTTTTTCACTTTTGTTTTTATATAACTAACATTTAGAAAACTGATTACTTTAATCACAGTGGGCCTATAAGTGTGCAGAGATGCTCTTTCACTCTACCTTGCATAAATGAATGTCATTTAGATGGTCTTGCTTTAATCAAGGCCACAGTCCAGCAGGATGGTTTCTGAAGCCATGACTGCATAATATCCATGACATTAATATTACATCTTTATTGAACCTTAATCACTTGTGGTTGGTGTTTATATAAGCAGCACACCATAACTGGAAGCCTACCAAACAACCCCAGATGAAACATTGTGTCATGCTGAGCTTAATAAATAAGCCACATTCATCCCATCAGTTGTATTAGAGGAGATTATTTGATATTTCCTGCAAATATGAGAGTGTGTGGGAGAGAAATGTCAAAAGTCAGATTCTTATTAACAGTGTATTAAACTGAGCTTACTTGTGATTGTAAATCTGAGGTTGATTTAATTTATGAAAATCTATGACTAGAGATTACCTTAACAATTTCTGCATAAAAAGTTGAAAGACCTGTTGTACTTAACATTCAGGTCCAAAAGTCTGAAACCACAAGTGAAACTGGCATTTTTAATACATTTTAATTATAAACTGTGCTATCAGTAACATAATTTGAATACTCTTAATTTATATTGAAAAATTTACATGAATTTGAGAACGTCTTAGCATTTGGTTTGTCCCTCTTTTGTTCTTTTTGTAATGCAAACTATATGAACACCATGTTTTTGTACAACCTGATGATCCATGTCATCCAGATAATGTTGAGCTACAATAAGTCACATGATAAATGCTGCAGTTTTTCTTTTTTTCAGATAATGTGGAATAATTTTTCCTCATTTTATGTAATGTAAAAAATGGGTAACACTTTAGTATAGGGACCAATTCTCACTATTAGCTAGTTGCTTATTAGCATGCTTATTATTAACATATTGGCTGTTTATTAGTACTTATAAAGCACTTATTCTGCATGACCACATTGTACATCCCTAATCCTACCCAACTACTAAACTTAATAACTAACCGTTAATAAGCAGAAAATTAGGAGTAGCCTCTATTGAGGCAAAAGTCATAGTTAATGGTTTGTTAATGGTGAGAACTGAACCTTAAAATAAAGTGTGACCAAAAATGTTGTTTATTACTAGTTTAAATAAAATTTGAATCCCATATTATAAATTTGTATTAATAATATTTTCACAAGCAGGCAACAAAACTATGTAATCGATATGCATAAGGGTTTTGTGGTTCAGATCAGATGAAAATCTTGCATTATATATAGCCTATAGTGAGATATACGTAGACTTAAGTTCAGTCACTGAACCACGAAGTAAGTAGGCTACCTGATCTAGACAGCAAGACCCTTTAAATTGCATATCACTGAAGCAAGATACATTTGATATAGTTTTGTTGCCTACTTGTGAAAATAATTAAATTGCATGATGGTATATTAATACTAAATGTATTATCCAGTATGATCAGCAGCTGATTTAATTGATGGGTCAAACGCAGTTTGCTTGCTTTCTATGATATGTGTTACTATTGCCACCAAGTGGCATAAATTTGAAAAAGCGGTAACTTCATTAGATACAATTCTGTTTGGTGCTGATTTATAGAGATCAAAAATGGGAGTCAAATATGTTTAACGCCCAATAGTGCCTGTTGTCCCAGGAAACAGATTTCTTTTCTCTTTCTACTGATTAGTCTCTTTTTTTATGTTTTAAGTTAAATTATTGGAATTTAGTCGGTAAACAGCTTTAAAATTATGCAGAATAATGTGCACTAAATAAACACTCTTCATCTTTACTACAACATCATTTTCCAAAACAACTTTTCCATCCAGACATGGATGTGAAATAAAATGCTTTTTCCTTCCTTCTAAAATGTGTCCTACACAAATGATCCTCTGTTCCTTTCTCTCAGTAAACTCTAATCAGATCTGACATCTTTTGACATGAAATCTCCCTAATCCCAAATGTTCCTGCAGTTTATTTTCCCCCCGAGAATCGGAAAACATCTTGTCCAAACCTGCTGTTGCAAGTCTCAAGAAATCTCCTCAAAAAGCAGAAATTCCCACAAGAACTGCAAAGCTTCAACTATGTTACAGTGTGGAAAAAATAAATACCGTCTTGGGAAGTTCTTCACAAAGACATGCACAATGCAACAATTATAACAAGAAGTGGGTATACAAAGAACAAGAATATAAGGCTGAAAAAAAAAACTTATAATGAAGGAGTGAATATAGAAGGTAATAATACATTTCACCTTTTCATGTTGTAAGATTCATTATTTTAAATAATGCTTTACCATGGCAGTGACGCAGCTGAAATGGGGGGCATCCAATCATCAATGGCTCACCGAGTTACTCAGGCTGTGTATTATATGGCAGCACTGCACTGCACTGCAGGCTGTCTACCTTAGGCAATAGAAATGGACTGCTGCTCTCTGTTTTATACCTCGCATCCTCATTAGCTGACTCTATGAGACTGCCATTTCCTAGAAATCAACCTTGTTTATGGTTTGTGAGTTCTCGCACATTCAGTTCTTTATGCAGGATGTTGGAGTAAGTGCAGTGCTGACAAACTCTGAGCTACTGACATTAGTACACCATCAGTTTTCCTGAAAATAGACAAAGGCAAAATGATAAAGAAACCTTATATATTGTATTGTATTGTATTGATTTTCGTGGTGTCCTGCCATGTCCAGTATTGTTTTATGACTAGAATAATTTTCAGATTCAAATGAGTGATGTGGTAATCCAGCAATGTACATGACAAGCAATGAGACACAACTAAAACTCGATTCCTTCAGTTTTTCAAAAATAAATAAATGTTTAACAAAGTGCTGTTTTTGCAACGTGATCTCATGATAATTCGTATGGATTTTACATCAATTGTGGTTCTATGAAATGTACATTTACTTACGTTTTTACAGGCACAAAAACATACAACACTGATGTATTTTCAGCATTTAAACGTAAAAAACTGACGCATTGACACCTAAAAATTAATCCTTATGAATTTTGAAATCGCAGCATTAATTGTATTATTATTGTTGTTTTTAGCTGTCATATCAATGACCTTGTTTTCAATTGCATTATTAAATTGTTAACTTGTTTACTTAATATGAAATGATAACATTTCGTTCAGTTCTGTGTGATTTCTGCTGCCAGCTCGTTTCCAAGAATAGGCCTACATAATAACAAGACTTCACTTTAAACCCTTAAAATAAATAAAATTTCTGCAATCGTTTAACCTTTACTTGTCATGTAAGGATTACTTTGTTTGCCATGGGCCACAAAAGACGTTTTCTCCGACATGCTGTGACTACAAAATACACCAAATAGTGAAGTGATATGTGGCCAAGTATGGTGACCCATACTCGGAATTAGTGCTCTGCATTTATCCCATCCAAAGTTCACACACACACACACCCGGAGCAGTGGCAGTCATTTTTTTGCTGCAGCGCCCAGGGAGCAGTTGGGGGTTTGGTGCCTTGCTCAAGGGCACCTCAGTCATGGTATTGAAGGTGGGAGAGAGCGCTGTACATTCACTTCCCCCACCTACAATCCCTGCCGGTACGAGACTCGATCCCACAACCTTTGTGTTACGAGTCCGACTCCCATTAGGCCACGACTTCCCCATAAACGCAACATAATTACGAAATTAAACTATTTTATTCCTGCACTGTAATCCAAATCTTCCGAATCCATATGACTGCGAGGAACAGACCCAAATCCAAACCTTTATTCGGCGATCTTCATCTCCATCCCGAGCAGCGAGTCCAGCGACCGTAAACAGCAAAGCCCGCGCTGACTGACGCGCTCTTTACAAATTCAAATGTTGCCTATTCAAACGACAGGTTTTACTGCAGGAAAATCAAACGCTCATTGGCTCTCGCCTGCATTCGTCACAGATTGCGACATGCCGTGTTTCTGAATGATGCGCGCGTGCCTTCATGAGTTCACACTTATTCACACTCACACATGCCTTGTCCAAATACACACACTTGTGGTCTTTGCACTTGACCACTTGACTACTCTTGACTACTTATATGACGTATTTCCTGTATTTGGCCCAAGTGTTCAAGTGAGCATGAAGACCACAAGTGTGTGTACAACTTTTCATTACCTGATGGGACACACTTATAGTGTTGTAAAAACGCAAAGTGTTTACAGAGTTTTATTATTGTTTTCAATCCTTTGCATTTTAAAAGCAACTTCTAAATGTCTGTTCAGTAGTCCCTATAGATGACACAATTTAATTAAGTGATAAAAAGCAGTTGCAAATATTGTACAAAAATAAATATACTAATCTTTGCAGCAATAAAATGTGTAGCACTTTGTTTTACTACCAAATTATATGTAATATCTTATTATTAATAATATTTAACTTACATTGGAAAGGTTTCCGTGACCTCTCGCGCGATCTTGGCAAAAAGTCTCACGATTTATTTCCAGAACATGATGCATGATGGGATACACTAACCCTCAATTACTGCTAAGGAGCGGTATTCGGGATAGTGTGGATTTAGTGTGCATTAAGGGCACTGCGCTTTGGTATTTTTAATGCTGCGTTCAAGTCCTCCTGGGACGTTCGTACTTACGAGTTGACAAATCGTAATTACGACGTCAGGTGCGTTCAAGTCAGTTTAGTCAGCACAAGATGGCGGTGTACTTTCTTTTAATAAATTACAAGAAAATACAACAGGGTCTGTTAACTCTGCTTATAGAAAATGAAGAGCAAAGACTTCGCATCAGGTGCAACATGCAACTTGGCAAATCAAAAGATTTTTCACCTATAGGTGCAAAAATTATAGCATTTTTTTTTACTTGGATTTCATTAACTAGCTGCGTAACAAGAACATGACCAATTTAAGTTTATAGACAACAAAACTATCAATTTAAACAAAAATTTACCGTCAACTACAGACGTTGCATCCATCGATTCTGCCATGTTTCTCATTGACACAGCCTCAACTCGGAAACTCGGGGCTTAAAGAAAATTTCGAGTTTCCCACTCGTAATAACGACTTTGTGGTGGCGTTCATGTGCATTCAACTCATAAATACGATCTATCCGACATGACTTGAACGCACCATAAGACCTGGGACAGTCTTGCGCACTTACCTCCTGTCGCGCTCTCTCAAGTGGCCAAGACCGCAAGTGTGGGTATTTGGACAAGGGGACAGAGTGGATCGGGAAAATAATCTGGATAATATTCTCAGCGATTAACAATTTAAATTCTGCTCTACACCTCACACAAACCTACTGTATTCCGCCAGAGGACTGCGGCTGCAACGCATCGTCAATTGGATTACTTTTATTACTGCTTTTGACATTTTTGCAATTATAATTGATTATAATATAATATGATTATACTTATACAGAAACGGTTACTGTACAGAAATAGTTTAGAGGTATGAGTGGGATTAGCGACTAGAAAAATATTTTTAATGCTATGTTGTTACTAAAATGGTTATTTTCCTGCACATTTCGGTTAATTGCATTTTATTTCCTTATATATTAGCTATAAAAATGGGTAGGTTTAGGTTTGGGGGTAGGTTAAGGGGTCTAAAAATCTAAAGCGTTTTTTGATAACATGATAAAAAATGCATTGATACGAATATCTTAATGATATAAAACATACGTAAATATTTAACGTTTTTTTTAAATACGTAGCAATTTGTATGTTGAAATACGTCTACATTTTTAAACGTTAGCATAAAAAAATTTACGTTTTGTGAGATGGTCCTCACTGTAGAACACAAGATCCAGGGGGCATGGTTGGATCCAGATCCAACTCCTTCCACCTTACATATACCTAAACCTACCCGTCACCACCCCTAAACCTACCAATCTCCCCCCCCCCCCTACATGTGGATCCAACCACACCCCCTGGGTCTTCTGTTCTTC
>NW_015505290.1:780938-805633 GCF_001515645.1 Sinocyclocheilus grahami | reverse complement strand
TCGTAATTACGACGTCAGGTGCGTTCAAGTCAGTTTAGTCAGCACAAGATGGCGGTGTACTTTCTTTTAATAAATTACAAGAAAATACAACAGGGTCTGTTAACTCTGCTTATAGAAAATGAAGAGCAAAGACTTCGCATCAGGTGCAACATGCAACTTGGCAAATCAAAAGATTTTTCACCTATAGGTGCAAAAATTATAGCATTTTTTTTTACTTGGATTTCATTAACTAGCTGCGTAACAAGAACATGACCAATTTAAGTTTATAGACAACAAAACTATCAATTTAAACAAAAATGTACCGTCAACTACAGACGTTGCATCCATCGATTCTGCCATGTTTCTCATTGACACAGCCTCAACTCGGAAACTCGGGGCTTAAAGAAAATTTCGAGTTTCCCACTCGTAATAACGACTTTGTGGTGGCGTTCATGTACATTCAACTCATAAATACGATCTATCCGACATGACTTGAACGCACCATAAGACCTGGGACAGTCTTGCGCACTTACCTCCTGTCGCGCTCTCTCAAGTGGCCAAGACCGCAAGTGTGGGTATTTGGACAAGGGGACAGAGTGGATCGGGAAAAAAATCTGGATAAACTCATAAATACGATCTATCCGACATGACTTGAACGCACCATAAGACCTGGGACAGTCTTGCGCACTTACCTCCTGTCGCGCTCTCTCAAGTGGCCAAGACCGCAAGTGTGGGTATTTGGACAAGGGGACAGAGTGGATCGGGAAAATAATCTGGATAATATTCTCAGCGATTAACAATTTAAATTCTGCTCTACACCTCACACAAACCTACTGTATTCTGCCAGAGGACTGCGGCTGCAACGCATCGTCAATTGGATTACTTTTATTACTGCTTTTGACATTTTTGCAATTATAATTGATTATAATATAATATGATTATACTTATACAGAAACGGTTACTGTACAGAAATAGTTTAGAGGTATGAGTGGGATTAGCGACTAGAAAAATATTTTTAATGCTATGTTGTTACTAAAATGGTTATTTTCCTGCACATTTCGGTTAATTGCATTTTATTTCCTTATATATTAGCTATAAAATGGGTAGGTTTAGGTTTGGGGGTAGGTTAAGGTGTCTAAAAATCTAAAGCGTTTTTTGATAACATGATAAAAAATGCATTGATACGAATATCTTAATGATATAAAACATACGTAAATATTTAACGTTTTTTTTAAATACGTAGCGATTTGTATGTTGAAATACGTCTACATTTTTAAACGTTTTAGCATAAAAAAATTTACGTTTTGATGTACTTTTGAGAAAGTGCAGTCATACATGCAACAGCACAGCACTGCTAATTTTTTTTCTTGTACAGAAATGTGTTTGCTTCCTGTTTTATTTGTCTCCAAGTCTGTTCACTTGTGGAGGTTAAAAAGATATGGGTGTTTCTACACCTTTTGGCATTTTTGTGTCCCTGGTATTAACTTTTATTATAACTAACAGATTTACAGATTTGAATTTGTTTAATATTATTTTTGCTACTTTTCTAATATGTATTATGTATAAATTGCATTGTTTTACCTATGGCCCAGACTCAGACTTTCAGTCATAAACTATGCTAAATCATAAAAATATGATTAAAAAATATAAACAAAGAGTGCAATAAACATGATGATTTTGATTAATAAATTTTTCTAAATTTACAACTGTTCTGTACCTGTGGCTTCATTTCTGCCACATCAAACAATATCTGAACCTAATAAAGTTAGTGTTCTTTCTAAGGAGACAACAGTAAAGACGAATGAAATATGAAATGTGATGTGTGAAGAAAAATATAATTTGAGCAGAATTCCAAATCCTGCTATAATGTTCAAATGATGCAAAAACTATTATAATATCAATAATATTGTATATGTGTATGTATTTTGAATGCAAAAATGCTAGCAATTATTTTTTTATGTATTATTTTTATTTATGTATTAATTCATTCATTGTAATTTGCCCCATCCATCTCAGTATGCTAATGCAGAAATTAAATTCTTATAGTGAGTATTTTAATTACATTCAGAAAAAAAATTACGAAAATGACATTTCCTCTATCATAAATTTTTCACTGTTGGACAGTATTAGTAGATAATTGAACTGAGCTAGTGTGAGCATGGAAAGTGTGTTTTAGGAGATTTTTTAGGCAATTCTGTCACCAATTTAGGCTCCAGATTTCATTCTCCCATATCTATAGGAGCAGAGAACTGCAGGTTCCAACTTCTCCAGTCACATAAATCAGCTCCGACTTCTACTAAAATATACTAAACTCTCAGACCGAGATGATAAAGGGCAAATAGAAGAGGAGTTCCATCACTGTCCTCACGAGCATTAATCATCTGTCTGTCAGATCTCACTGATGACTTTGCATATCAAGTTTAGCAAGGGTCATTCACCCGACATACATGGCCAACTCATCAAGAATAGACATACCCTTCTTTACTGGATCATTGCGCTCTCTCCCTTCTTTCATTTTCAGTTACTTGCTCTATCACTATCTGTCCCTATTCACAGTTTTTCTTTAATGCTAAAAGTAAGCCTTGTATGCAAATACAATAACTTACCATTTTCTAAGGTTTGCAGCCAAAGCAAGATGAAAATAAGCTTGTGCTGAAGCTGTTGTGGAAGAGGAGGTTAGTTAAGTGCCGCTGTCGTCAGCTTGCCTGTCTGTTCTAGTTTTGTCAAGCATTTATCAGCAAAATAGCCACAGAACATAGTCACCATGTTGGCAAAACACCTGAAGAGCTCAGTGAAACAAACAATACCTTCTCATTTATTGCAAATACTTAATTTTGTCATTTGAAGAGTGTGAATTTAAAGGGATAGTTAATTCGAAAAAGTCAAAAGTCTGAAAAGTCAAAGTGGTCCAAAAGTTGTGAGCTACAAAAAATGACATAAAAGTAATATAATCAATAAAGTAACTAAACATCACTGGCGCTTATGTCAGGACATTGTGTCATGTGACATGCAAGAACCAATGAGAATTGATATTATTACCCATGTCACCATAAGTGATTTGAACACTGTACTGTATATGTAAATTGATCAATTTGATTTGATTTCTTGTGAAAATGGGGAAAAAACACTTAAATGTCAGTTCTCTTATCTCTTGGATTTTTTAAAACAATGGAGTTGAATGGATTATGTCTCAGCAATTCTTAATGTCCTTTTTCAATCTTGAGATTTTGGACCCCATTGACTTTCATTGTATGAAGAAAAACAGTTGAAATATTTTTTCTAAATAGCTTCTTTATTCTCAAAATATATATTTTATTCTTCTTTATTCCACAGAATAAATAACTCTGATGATGAGTAAATCATGACAGAATAAAGTTAACAAAAGTATAAAATCATATCCCGTCCCTTTAAGAAATTGCAATTAAACATCAGATCATTTATTAGATTTGTGCAAGCTATCAAATCATGCTAATTGTGCCATTTTAGCGCCCAAGACAATGTAATGTTTTTCCCACAGTTTTGCATAGTTTCATTAATATTTATCACCAGAGGATACACATAATTATAGTGTGAAAAAACTGTGGGTAAACTAGAGCTCCACTACCACTAAAACATGATGAAATTGAAATAATAAACATGTATTAATTTCACTTTGGCTCTCGGGAATACAATTTTTTTCCATGACCTTGTAATTAAAATTACAGCAACACCTGCAGTTTTGCACGAGTATAGTTTGCAGATTATTCCCAAAACCTGCATGCCTGAAATCAAGTACAACATCTGGATGAACAAGATCCCCTATAGAGGAAAAAAATGCAGAAGAGTTTTGAAATAAACTAAAGAAAATGATGAATGGGTTGTCAGTCAGGGCGCTGTGCTGTCCATTAAAGACTAAGATGTGTTAAGCTGCTTCTCATCTCCATTTATCCAGCATGATGTGAATGCCCTGCAGCAGGCTGCTTTTAGACATGCATTTGACTCCTTTTAATTCATACACACTACTCATTCAATACAAGTAATGCAATACACTCAATGCAGCTGACAAGCTTTAGAAAGATTGACTTGATGCTGTATATAGTCTCGTATACTGTCAATTATTTTAGGATAATATATCATGCAAAGGAGACATCTTACTCATCTTATCATGTTTTCATCTAAACACATTTGTCACTGCTGATTCCAGGTCATACCTGCCAGTATGCAGTCATACACCTACCTCTATTAAACAATGCAGGACCAAAACATAATATGACTATGTTGGGCTTTTATTTTTAATAATACTCCATAATTCTCACCACATGAAAAAGAAGTGCAGTTCAGCATGATTACTTCTATTGTGTTTGAAATAAGGTTCAAGTATACTGCCAAATGTACTGACAAGCATTTATGATACACTAAAATACACTGTCATTTCTATTGACACTTGCCATGTATTTGAATATATTTGTAATTACACATTTGTAATGATGAAGTTGCAACTTAGTACATTTAAAATATATTTACTTTATATGCAGTATTGAAAAAAAAACTACAGTTAAATTATAATAAGGTACTTTAATGTTATATGATCTGCAAGTACAGCTTTTTAAAAATATACTTTTTAAATTTAAAGTACAAGTGCATTCTCAATAAAATCAAGTACACTTCATTTTCACAACGGTCAACAGCCGTAATGTGAAATGGAAGAATAATTTTTTGTCTTTCATATTACTCTGACATATATATACTGTATATCATAGCAAAGCATATTGCTTTCATATTTCTCATATTTGATATATTTATTTTCTTTTGGAAAAGAAGAAAATAAAGTTCTTGTCATCACTAAAGCACTCTAACAGCATCGCTTTATAATATTCTAAAGTATTTCATTTAGGCTTAATGAAAGGCTTAATGAAAGACTAATAATAGTATTATAGTATTACTATTTTAATAGTAAAATAGTATTTAGTTTTTTAGTCATAACTGAACAACTCCTGATAGGACATAACATGCTATTGCAGACTCAGTGAAGCTGAGCATTATGTGCTCTTGTATGTGGAAACTGTCGCTAAAGCACAAAGAGAGCCAAACCAGTATTGCCATGCCAAAAACCAACTCCAAATCTGCAGCACATTTATTCAGTAAACTGCTGTGCATCTCTCTAAATGTCTGTGTAATGAAAAGCTTTGTTTGGCTTTTTGTTTATTAAAGTTTTGTTTTCTCAAAAATGCTCAAATGGAGCTAAATTGATGCAGACTTTCCTTTCATCATTGCCCAACAAGCTATTGATAAAGACAAGTCTGGAACATTCCTGGAGTCTGAACCATTCACTCTCTATTGTCTGTTGAAAAAAATGAAGTGGCACAAAGCAGTGAATGCAAAAGCCCAAAAATGTTATGCCTGTTGAAAAAACTAAACGCAATCAGAACATTCCCAAAATATCAGAAAGGACCAGCTTGCTAGTTGACATCAACAGGCTGCTTCCATCTGTCAGCATGTAAGCACTTATTATGCTAATATGCTTGAGTTCTTTAAGTTAAACATTACTGTTTATGCCAAGTCATTTTATTCTGCTCAATTCCTTAGTCAGCGCAGGGGTCAGCATTTTTAAATAAGCTGTCCACATTTCATTTACTGTAGTAAAAGGAAACAGACGAAAGGTCCATCAACAAGAGGCCATCAAGGTTTAATGAATTCCATTGATTCTTCTTCCCCAGTTAAAGACTCTGTTCTGACTGGAATATAACCACAGCAGACTGACGCTTCAGAGCACTGCTGATTTACATGTGCTGAAAGGTACAATGCACAGCTATTCATTTGTAAAGCAGTGGCCAAATAAATACTGAAAAATAAGTCCCTTATTTTTTTAAGGTAAAATAAAAAGTTCAAACTTTTTCATTAAAGTTTGTTGTTGTTGTTGTTGTTATAATTCTAGGGAGGCGTTGATCTTAAAATTCTGGCCAATATCGATAAGCCAATAATTAGTGATGAGTGATAACCGTTTAAAACTATGCTATTTTGCCTAAAGAAATTAAAACACTAAAAACTAAAATCAGTTATTAGTGATTTTAAAAGATGACTTGCAAGAAATAATTCACCCAAAAATTAAGATTTGCTGAAAATGTACTCACTCTCAGGGCATTCAAGACTCGTCAAAAATTACGTCACTGGCTGATCAGTGTTTCCTCTGCAGTGAATGGGTGCCGTCAGAATGAGGGTTCAAACAGCTGATAAAAACATCACAATAATCCACAAGTAATATAAGAAATCCACAAGCTGTGTGTTTGTAAGACACAAATCCATGATTAAGGCATTTTAACTTCAAACTGTTGCTAAAATACGAGTCCGTATAATACTATTTTCTCCAGTTAAAAAGTCCTCCCGTTTGAATCAGGAGGGAACGCCTTAATGATGGATTTGTTTTTTTCTCTGAACATTCAGCTTTTCACTCCACGAGATGTTGATTGATTGACTGGAGTTGTGTGTACTACTTGTGGATTATAGTGATGTTTCTATCAGCTGTTTGGACTCTCATTCTGACGGCACCTATTCACTGCAGAGGATCCATTGGTGAGCAAGTGATGTAATGCTAAATTCAAATCCAAATCTGAAGAAACAAATGCATCTACATGCATCTTGGATGGCCTGAGGTTGAGTACATTTTCTGCAAATTTTCATTTATGGGTAAACAGTTCCTTTAAGCGAGCGTTTGATGACGGTGAAGGTAATCTAAATGTAAAAAGATGAGTAAAAAGAATATTCAGTATCTAACAAAACTAGCTGATAATGATGGTACTGATATATCATACATCCCTAAAGATTGTTCACACCTGATCCTGTTTTAGGGCTGTGAGATTCTTTAGTTTGGTCCCTCCTCATATACACTATATGTGTGTGCCAACTGCATCAGGTCTGGCTGTGATGGATGAGGTGGATTTAGCTCCCAGCGTCGTGTGGACTGGACTTGGCTCGACTGAGCGAAAAATTGTGGGATCAGAAGAGTGGAGTATATTCTGCCAGGAGACGCTAGTCTTGATGGGAATCTTAGCTGACACAGAAAACAGGATCCTGTCACCTTGACAAAGCAAAATCCAGTGTGGGCAACTATACTCTCACTGCATATAAAGTGGGGAACTGTGATTGTGAGAAAAGTATCAGTTCTGGCCAGATGGAAAAAAAAGAGAGAGCTTCAAAATGCAATTGGCAGGCTTTTCGCTTTCATTTAGCTAAAAGTTTCCTTTTATTCATTTCAAAGTCAACTGCACCACTGCACCGAGCACAATGAATGCGCTTTGAAAAGAAGGGGCTATATTTGGAGGGATAACAACAAGCATAAAACAAGACAGAAATAAAATACAATAGAGGATGTCTGTGGGTAGCAGATACAAGCTTGAGTAATGTTTTTATGCTATTAAAGACCACGATCACACCAAAATGAGAGTTTTGTGGCTTGTAGTCCAAGTGTGTATTGCTTTGAGCTTATCTACATGCTAGTGTACTTCTAAACTTTGTCAGATATAATATAAAATCCTGAACTACACAGATTTTTGTCCAATCAAATGCTTTCTAGATTGACAATGTCTCTCCCCTAATACCAACAGCAACTAGCAAGTAGTAAATCATATTCATGGCTATTCATAAATAAATATAAGTTTTATTTAGCAAGGAAACATTAAATTAGCAGTAAAGTGTCAATAAAGACATGTACAATGTTACAGAAGACTTGTAACATCTTTTGACCTTTCTATTCATCAAAGAATCCTGAAATAAAATGTATCACCATTTCCACAAAACAATTAAGCAGCACAACTGTTTTAAAATCTGATAATAGTAAAAAAAACAAAATGTTTCTCCAGCAGCAAATCAGCATATTAGCACGATTTCAGAAGGATCATGTGGCACTGAAGACTAGAGGCCTGAAAATGTGATGAAAATTCAGCTTTACGACCATAGAAACAAAATACATTTTAAAATATATTAAAATACAAACCTATTGTAATAATATTCCATTAAGATTTCAATATTACTGCTTTTACTCTATTTTTAAATAGATAAATGGAACAGCAGTCAATGTTGTTGAGTTGGTCTCAGTTTTAACTCTACATTTACGTACTTTGCAACAAATTAGAACAACTAATGTTATTATTGGTGAAAACTATTAAAATACAAACCTATTGTAATAATATTCCATTAAGATTTCAATATTACTGCTTTTACTCCATTTTTAAATAGATAAATGGAACAGCAGTCAATGTTGTTGAGTTGGTCTCAGTTTTAACTCTACATTTACGTACTTTGCAACAAATTAGAACAACTAATGTTATTGTTGGTGAAAACTGGAACAATATACTGATCCTCTCAAAACAGTGCCTGCACTGCCCCCATCTGGCAAAAAACAATCCAAATATCACCACACTACAGGACCCAGTGCTTTAACTGCTATGCTCACTTAGTGTTTTACTGGCCTTGTGGTGATTTTAAAACCCAGTTAAATTGCTTCCCATCAGCATTTTATGACATCCTTTTTTAGTGTTGCGAGTTACAGTGATTAATAAAAGGTTTACCACATTTTCCGATTGGCCTGTAATAGTCACAGTTATGATGTCTAGTTCAGTGTTCAAACACATTCAGTCATTTGTTTCCTCCAGCACTGAGGCACATTCTCATAAAAGAGCTGAGATATGCATGTAATATACTGTCAGACAGATGTTTGATGATTATAACGCTGCAGCTAACTTTTATCATTTAGTTTTCTGCTTTACACAATCATTTTGAAAGCACATCAGGGTCATAAATGGGATATACAGTCTACGTTTTTATTAACTGTTTTTTTTATATACACAGTGCATTCACACATACACAGTTTTAAACACTTGCATCTTCTGAAATCTTGTCGCTCTTTTCATTAGCTGCTCTGGTTTCTTTAACACAGACAAATGTGGAACATGATGGCAATTTCAAGCATTAGGGCTTGTGTATGGTGAATGGGTTTGGAACAAACAAACATACAGTAATCATCTGAATCACACATAAAAATTGTGTAACTACTGCTATTGGGATTGGGGTAAAGGGATACGTCTGATTGAAGTGATGAGGCTGTGGATGGTGTGCTTTGACGAAGAAATAGAGATAGTAGATAGTATGATATTGTTTGTACTGGTTGTCCTTATATTAAAAGTGAGCACATATAAGCTTTTTGTCTTAATTGTCAATGGAAGCTTGTTTGCACCACGGGATAAAAAAAATAATAAAAAAGGTAATTCTCAGAAATGCAAGATGTAAATGAAGAATCAACTGAAAAGTACAAAAAGAAAAGTATGAAGTGTGAGGTAAAACGTCGCAATTACATTTTTTATGTTTTCATTTGGGAGAAACACACCCACGTACACAAAATAATTATGAGATGTAAACCTAGAATTCAGAAAACTCACAAGACTTGCACGAGAGGAGAAAAAGGAAAGGGGAGGAAAAAGAATTGTGAGATGTAAACTCAGAATTGTGATAAAAAGGACAAAATGTGAGATGAAATATCACGATTTTTTTTTTTTCAATTATTCCATTGCAGATAACGGGCTTCCATAATTTCCTCTTTGTCTACTGGAGGAAAAAAACTATAAGAGTAGATAAGAGTACATACACACACAAAATAAAAATAAAAACAAATATCTACAAAACGGTCCCTTCAAGAAATCACCCTAATAACCTGAATTACTTATTCCTATCATTATTAGTTAATTATATATAATATTTATTATTTATTATTAAATATTTAAAATATTTAATGGACAAAATTTTTTATATTTTAATGGTTGGTATCATATCACATTATAGGTGAAAGCAATAGAGACTAGGCATGCATTAGTGCAAGTATGTACTTATCTTTACATGATGCAAACCAAAGAAGAAGAAAAACGAAGTCAAGAGCAGACTTATGAATAGCTGAAACCTCAACTGTTGCACATTACAGTCATACCAGTTATTCATCTGAATCACATTAGGAGGGCAGCTGCCATTATCTAAAAAGCATATCTTTCAGAAATGGAATCAAATGCTGATTCATTGCGACTTCATTTAAATGTCATCAATTCTAATGGAATGGACCTTGCTGTACAGTAGCGGCCATATAGCAAACTAAAGTTTACAAGGCCCTTTTAATTCACGAGGAAACGCATGGCTCAAAAACACGCAATTTGTTCTTGATTATAGAAGTGCAAACTGAACAGCTCTATTATTTTGTGTTTAGTAAACAAACATACAACTGAACGACTTCAGTCTGAAGGGAGACGGGAATATCACAATGCTGTAACATATGACCTGCACTTCAACAGGAGTGGATTTTTAAGTGCTATCAAAAAGATCCAGTCATTTTGTCCCAAACATACCTCGCTGTAATCTCATGCTGTACCTCTTATAGGGACAAGAGATGAGAAGGTCAGCATCATTCACATCGAGAGAGAGAGAGAGAGAGAGAGAGAGAGAGATGGGGGAGTGTCATCACTCAGTGTTTGGTTTTTTCGTCGCGGTAGAGCTCCTCTATGAATCTTGGAAATTATGTTTTGAAAAGAGTTATAAATACAGTGAACGTATACCGAAGAAAATACCTGTTCTGACACTGATTCCCCTGTCGACTTCAGGTAATGTCAAAAATCTTTGTTCGCGCGAAAGACCGCAAGCAAGGCATCCTGCACATTTGATAGGCTGAATACGAGTTTGCATAATACATGCTAGCGTAATGTATGTTTCTACACATTATTATATTCTCTATGTATGTGTAGCCTATATGAGAGCAGCGTGCCGCGACACCACAGTAAGCACGACACAACGATGCGCTCATATAATAATTTATCAATCGCTTAATGATTGCATGGCAAGAAAAATGGTTAAATGCACATCGCTGGATTTAAATTAGAAATCTATTTTGAATATAATTCATGGTTTCTTTATTTGAACCACAGGACATGTCAAACTCGTCTTTGTTTACATATTACGAGTGCTGAACTACTCAAGAGAAATTGGAAACGGATCAATCTATCTTATTTGTCATATTAAGATATCACTTATTAGGGGTTGTTTGACGTGTAATGCGTAATTGTAAGAGCTTATACCTACATTAATCAAATGTTCAGTCTTAATTCCTTGCGATGCTTTAACATCAAATTATTATTTTAAATCACACTTATATTGCATTATAGGCTGACTGTTATTTCTCTTCCACAGAATCAGTCCCAGATCTTCCTGTTCGACTGACACCTGACAAGTGGAAGACTTGATTTTTACATCAAAATGATGCTGATATGGGTTGTTCATACTAAATGACATAACATAAATAATAAATGCAGCGTGCCGCGACACCACAGTAAGCACGACACAACGATGCGCTCATATAATAATTTATCAATCGCTTAATGATTGCATGGCAAGAAAAATGGTTAAATGCACATCGCTGGATTTAAATTAGAAATCTATTTTGAATATAATTCATGGTTTCTTTATTTGAACCACAGGACATGTCAAACTCGTCTTTGTTTACATATTACGAGTGCTGAACTACTCAAGAGAAATTGGAAACGGATCAATCTATCTTATTTGTCATATTAAGATATCACTTATTAGGGGTTGTTTGACGTGTAATGCGTAATTGTAAGAGCTTATACCTACATTAATCAAATGTTCAGTCTTAATTCCTTGCGATGCTTTAACATCAAATTATTATTTTAAATCACACTTAAGTATTGCATTATAGGCTGACTGTTATTTCTCTTCCACAGAATCAGTCCCAGATCTTCCTGTTCGACTGACACCTGACAAGTGGAAGACTTGATTTTTACATCAAAATGATGCTGATATGGGTAGTTCATACTAAATGACATAACATAAATAATAAATGACATCACTCAGTGAACACCATATAACAAACATCTACCTTTGATTTGCTTATTTTTATGTACATCTTTTCTCTGTAATGTCTTTGTCAAAATGTTTTTTTGTTTTGATGCCTACGAAAAGAATCTTAGTAAAAGCATCTACTGTACATACACTGAAAGCACAGGATCAGGAAGGGCAGATGAGCACTTAACGACTGGCTGATTGATTTTGTGAAAAGTGTAAAAATTATACTTAAATAGTTTAAAACATACCAACAACACATGTTTGTCCCAGAAAAAAAGGTGGCTTGAAGTTGAAGCTTTAATTTTGATTTTGGATTCGAAAATCAGGGCTCTTACTACCACCAAACTATTGTTGCCTTCAGCTTTTTGGGGTATAAGCGCAAACATTTGTTCAAAACCTAATTACAGTTTCTGTAGCAAGCTAGCACTACTGCGAAAGGTAGTGTGCAAGAATATAAAGCAGCTCTGTTTTGTTATTCCAGTATTGTTTGATATATCACTGCTTTACTCACTGGAAGATTACTTAACGACTGGCTGATTGATTTTGTGAAAAGTGTAAAAATTATACTTAAATAGTTTAAAACATACCAACAACACATGTTTGTCCCAGAAAAAAAGGTGGCTTGAAGTTGAAGCTTTAATTTTGATTTTGGATTCGAAAATCAGGGCTCTTACTACCACCACACTATTGTTGCCTTCAGCTTTTTGGGGTATAAGCGCAAACATTTGTTCAAAACCTAATTACAGTTTCTGTAGCAAGCTAGCACTACTGCGAAAGGTAGTGTGCAAGAATATAAAGCAGCTCTGTTTTGTTATTCCAGTATTGTTTGATATATCACTGCTTTACTCACTGGAAGATGATATTTATTGTTGAGTTATTAAATATCTATTGGAAGCACATAAGAACTATTACTGTATCCTAATCTTTCTCTTGCTTCACTCTCTGAATTAACATTTTACAATAAGGTTCTGTATATGAACATTAATTCGTTAGGCATTATGAAGTAACAATGAACAATACATTTACAGTATTATTAATATACGTTTATGTTCATTTCTATATATAGTAATGTGTTTTTTATATATATATTTTATGATTAATTTGTAAATAACATTAGGTGTACTCTGCATAGTTTATTAGAATTTAAATCTACTTTAAAGTAATATTTTCAAATTCCTTTAACAGGCATTAACAGGTTGATTTTGAAAACAATATAAAAATATAATCAGTTAAAAAGTATGAACATGGTTTAAATATGGCTAGCTGTGGAACAAGCAAGATTCGAAGAGTTAAAACTGTGTGTGATTAATAAATTTAATTGAGTGATGATGAATTTATAAACATGGTTATTGCACATTTAAAACATATTTGGTTTAATAATTATTTTACATAATATTACATAAATCTCATTCCGGTTTCATTTTATGTATGACTGACAAATATGCATCATATTAGGTTTATTAATAATAAAACCGTCTAATCCAAAATAGAGGGACATTTTATATGCAATTAAAATCTTGAATATATAGGCTTAAATATTTTTTGAGTAATGAATTATAATGAACTGAAGTAATAATGAATAACAATAAATTGACATTCACTTAAAAATTTATTTTTCATTGTTAGTTCCTGTTACCTAACGCAATAACTAATGTTAATTCATTGAACCTTAATGTAAAATGTTAATTTAATCTAAAGAATAATGTGGTTGACAGTAAATTTGAAAATTATTTTTGTTTCTCAAAGGAATTCTAATAAAATTGAAATCAAATCCCCCCAGTTTTAAGACATCTTAAAAGTGTCGAATGGACATTGAACAATCATTATAAAATGTACAAATTTTCCTAAATGGAAAGGAATGCGGTTTCTAAAACCTCTTAATATAGTTTTAATCCCTAGTTACCCCCTTTGCATTCCAACTATATTCTGTTAGTATATCATAACATAAAAGACCTCTGCTTAGAGTTTGCTACGTTGAGGAAAACATTTATTGACCTCTACTACAAATATAGAACAAATATTAATTTATACATACAAATAAAATACATACAAATGAATATAATCGTGTTGGCAGAGCTGTGGTAGAGATATTTTGTGGTCGCAAAAGAGTAACATGGCAATGCAGAGAAAACATCAAATGCTGAAACATCTGGTGAAAGTCACATTCATGTACTGTAGCACTGTAAAAGCACCATCAGACCAGTGATCATCATGTGTCCTGGAGAGTATGAATTTGTCTCTCCTCATTATATTTAGCAAGTCCCAATCTAAAACATGGCTCTTTCCTCAACATCCACTCATCTGCATTGAATTCTGGAAAGAAACATGAAATCTCTCTCTTGGCAGATTCAACTGAATCTGAAAGAAAGAAAATTAGAAAATGCTGAAACTTTAGAATAGAAGAATTTTTTCCCCCCATTTAAAATAGTTAAGAAATTAGTCTTTATTTTATCAAATCAGTGTTATGGTCTAGGATTTATTTAGAGTTTAAAAACAAACACTCATTAGGCATTTTCTAGAGAGGTTATTAACCGTTTTGATATTTAGTTGATCTAGTCTATTTAGCTAGTTAAAGGAACAGTTGACTCAAATATGAAAATTTGCTGAAAGAGTACTCATACTTAGGCCATCCAAGATGTAGATGAGTTTGTTTCTTCATCAGAACAGATTTGGATAAACGTAGCGTTACATCACTCGCTCACCAATGGATCCTCTGCAGTGAATGGGTGCCGTCAGAATGAGAGTCCAAACAGCTGATTAAAACATCACAAGTAATCAACACAAGTACATCAATTAACATCTCAAGAAGTGAGAAACTGCATGTTTGTAAGAAACAAATCTATTATTAAGATGTTTTGAACTTTAAACCGTTGCTTCCGTACTGGAGGAAGTGTTATTATGGTTAGAGAACTTGCATTTTGTCCAGAAGCAAGTGTTTAAAGTTAAAACGCCTTAATGATGGATTTGTTTTTTTACAAACATGTAGCTTTTTACTTCACAAGATGTTAATTGATTAACTGAAGTCATGTGGAGTGCTTGTGGATTACTGTGATGTTTTTATCAGCTGTTTGGACTCTCATTTTGATGGCACCCATTCACTGCACAGGATCCATTGGTGAGCAAGTGAACTAATGCTCAATTTCTCCAAATCTGTTGTGATGAAGAAGCAAACTGATCTATATCTTGGATGGCCTGAGGATGAGTACAGTTTTAGCAAATTTTCATTTTAGGCTGAACTATTTCTTTAACTGTTCGGTTTTTAAAAGTGTTACTCCACCTGAACCATGAGTAGTGTTTCTGGTGTCAGTCAGCCCATATTGGCCACGCAGGGTGTCTGATGAAGTGAAGCGAGCTCTAAACACTTTTGTTGGACCCATCATTCCCCTCCAGTGAGTGATAGCATCTTCCCTGGCTAGGATGTACGCTCTCATTGGGCCACTGTTGTGGGAATACAAGTAAACAGCAGGATTACACGGGAAGCTGTGACAACCTTGTGTTCGCTTAGATGGATAAACAGAATTGAATCCAAAAGAAAAATTAGATTTTTTTTTTCCATTTATGACGTTAATAGTACAAACAAGCCTAGTCGCAAAAGATGAGCAGTACTGCCTTAGTGGCACTGCTGAAACACATATGGAACTAAAAGCTTAGGAATAATAAGCTGCTTATTTTTAAATGACTCTGACGTAGGCTAAAAGACACAGGTCAGTTCGAGCGCTGCGCTAATGTTTTATCTTTCACACACAAAGACATGTTCTGGGGACAGGGTGCCATGGTAACATCGTCCTCACTGTCTAAACTTGATCAACCGCTACATTAACAACCAGCATTGATGTCCCTCTCCACAGATGAGACACCATATATCTGCATTAATTATTCCTTTCGAGAGGAAGTGCAGTGGTACAGCATCTGTAGTTTCACATTAATTTAAAATACACTACCACTTAAAAGTTTTGTGTCAGTAACATTTTTTAATGTTAGTCTTGCTCACCAAGGCTGCATTTATAAAAAAAAAAATACAGTAATATTGTAAAATATTATTACAGTTTTCTCTTTTCATAATTTTAAAATGTAATTTATTTCTGCGATGGAACAGCTGAATTTTCAGCAGCCCATTACTCTTCAGTGTCACATGATCAGAACTTAATCTTACAGACCCCAAAGTTTTGAATGCTATTAATATTAAAGTAGAACAAAAAGCTAAATAAAGTGCATCCATTCTTTCTGAATGCAGTGATTTAACTGCCTTTGATGAATAGTGTCTGTGAACCTGTAGGATAATCAGCTCAGAGGGTAATTTGAGGAAAAGCTGTTGTCAAGACTCGTGAAGCTACAAGGGGTTACATGGTTAACCTTTGACTTCCATAAATGTATGTCCAGTCAAATAACACAGTTTCAAGAATTTCTACAGCAGTTGTTCCTCCTCCTGGTACCATGAACTGGTTTTACCAGGAACATTATCAGGAAATAGATGAAATGTTAACAATGTACACACATAATGAATTCTCAACGTCTGAAGCCACATGCAACTGAAAAGATGAAACAGGAGGATTGAATAGAAATAGTCACTATTCACACAAAACTATGACCCATAAACAACTGAAGATCTGAACCAACCAAATCATGCAAGAATGTTGTAGTAACAGGGTTATTATAGAACCTAAACCTAAAAGCATAAAAACATTTTGTTACCTGAAATAAAATTTTTTGGATGAAATAAACTACACATTAACTGAAATAAATATAAATATATTATATATTATTATATATATAAACAGTCATGGTCAGAATTATTGTCACCCTTGGTAAATATGATCAAAGGAGGCTGTGAAAATAAATCTGCATTGTTAATCCTTTTGATCTTTTATTTAAAAAAATTCACAAATATCTAACCTTTCATTGAACTAAAACAATTGAAAATGGGGGAAAATCTCATTATGAAATAAATGTTTTTCTCAAATACACGTTGGACACAATTATTGGCACCCCTCAAGATGGGTTTGGTGCACACAGGGATAAAAAGTACCCCATGTTTACAATGAAATATACTGCTGTGTTTTTAATGTTGTGGGCCTATATTTCTGCTGGAGGTCCTGGACATCTTGTTTAGACACATGGCATCTTTGATTCTATCAAATACCAACAGATAAAAAATCAAAAAGTGACTGACTCTGTTAGAAATCTTATAATGGGTCATGTTTGGATCTTCCAGCTGCTGTTATTATGCCAAATGGAGGTTTCAAAAAGCATTGAATAAAAGGGTGCCATTAATTGTGTCCAATGTTTATTAGAGAAAAACTTTTATGTCGTAATGATATTTCCCCCCCATTTTAAATTCTTATTCTCCAATGAAAGGTTAGATTTATGTGAATTTTTTAAATAAAAGATCAAAATGATTAACAATGCAGATTTATTTTCACAGCCTTCTTTGTTCATATTTACCAAGGGTGCCAATAATTCTGACAACGACTGTATATATTAGATCAATAGTCAGTAGACAGATCAATAGCTTACAGCTTCAAATTATTTAATTAATACATACAAATATATGACCACAATTCTGTATATAAAAAAAATACATGTGCATATAAACCTGCTACTGGCTCCTTTGCAGAGCCGCCATATGAAATTTGTACTTTTTTTTTTAAAACAAAAACATTAATAGTCTAAACACTTTTTATGATTTGTGGGGAAATGACAATAAACATTTACCTTGACATGAATTCAACTAGTCTTTGATAGAAAAAACGTCCTGTAAAAATAAAAACAGTCAGGGATTATAACCAAAAATAAACCGTCGCATATCTTTTAATCAATTTATTCACTAGAAATAAGCCAACGAGGGTGATGAGGTTTAAGCAGCAGATTTTTGTTGCAATCTGTTAATATGGTCTGAAAAGGCTTGCATATATAATACAGACATGAATGCGAGGCAGCTGCTTTTCTTTGGATGCAGGATATGATAAGATGGGAGTGAGTAACATGTTTTCTCTCCACATGCTGTGTCAACATTATAACTCCAGGTTGTGTGAAGCCTTTACTTTGACTCACCCTGTTTAAAATCACACATCACACTGACACCCACCCACACATGTACTTGTACCATTCAATCTGTTACAAACACAGACCTCTTTCATTCATGCAGTGGATATTAAAGGAAGAAAGATTCTTTTCTACCTGCATGTTCAGCATAAAACCTTTCAGACTCTTCTGTTCTCCACGTCAGATCCTTCTTTCGGACTATAATGAAGTTTTCGAGAATCTTCTTATGAAGAGCCTGAAATTAAAAGAAATATTATATTCAAATGTTTCCTATGCTCATCTGCATCTCTTAAAACCGAAACTTATTGTCAGTAAAAATGTGTTGCTATGCTAATGGAAGCCTCTTGCAGTTTTGCTGTAGGTTTCTTTTCATTTCATGTTTGCCCTCAGCAACAAGATGACAAAGGGTTATATTAGAGTTTTAATCTCCAAAAAGAACAAGGTTATAGACTGAGTGATGAAAGTACAAACATTACATTTAAAATGTAAAATGGCTTCAGTTCTCAAACCATGTTGCATGAGGAAATTGTTGCTAATTAAAGGCACCTTTATCTCTTTGAGGCGACAGACAGCAGAAATTAAATCAGGCAAGAGGCTTGCTCATTTTAATAATATATATTTTTTATTATTATTTTATAATTTTTTATAGCCAGGTAAGTAACTATATGGAGTAAGCCAGAGATCCCTAAACGTTTTTGTCAGCTAAACCCCTTTTACCTAAAAATCTTTACTGGAAGTACTGAAACTTGTTGATTTATATCAATACTTCTTATAATATTTTAATTTAATAATTATTTAATTCTTTCAATAATTATTAATTAAAATCTAAATGGTGTCCTTCTTTACTCACCCTCATGTCTCAAACTGAATTCTACCATGGAACATAAAAAGATATTTTAAGAAATGTCTGTCTCTTTTTTTTTTTTTTGTCCATATAATGGCAGCCAATGGTCGACAAAACTGAAACATTCTTATTGTATTTCGCGGGTGGAAAAAGGTCATAAAGGTTTGAAACTACCTTTAATTAAATAATAACAGCATTTTCATTTTTGGGTGATCTACCCCTTTAAGAATCTGCTTTCCATGCATAAACTAATACAACTGCTACAAAATAGCAAAAATAAATCAGCTCTCAGAGAAAACACACATTTATGTAGTAATTTGGCTATGCCAAAATCCCATAGTTACAAAGATATTGCCTTTTAACAACAAGTCACAGCCCCACCACTGAACTTAATTTGCTAATGTCAAGGGGGACTCAAAAATAGTGTATCCACGTGATGTGTATGTAATGTAGACTCCACGTACTTTTTTGAATTTTTCTTTTAATCATGTTTACATTTAGACAGGTGCAGGACAGTGTGATCTCACCTCCAGAATGAGCGGATGGGCCACAGCATCTGGTTTGACGACCGCAAGGGTGAGCTGCAGTGCCTTCACACACCGCATGCCTGCAATGCCGCCTTCTAACGTTACTAAAAGCATTAATTGTCTTATATTTCCTCGTGATTTGGCTCCGGCTCCATCTGGTCAGTATTTAAACGTTAACCAGCAGACCTAAACACACATGAATGCTCGTGAACATTTCACAGCTGCAGATAACATCATCAATGCGTGGAGCATCGAGATAAATAAATCAATACAATGTAGGCGATCGACCGAAAAGAACTTTCGATAGTTCAGCTGGTGTTTAAATTGGTTTTCAAATTGATATCTCATGAAGAATACAGCTTGATTTCTAAACTGAGCGTGCTCCGTGCTGTCGGTTGTGTGGGCGCCGCCATCTTGCCCGGTAGTAAACAGGAAGTTACAGAGCGCGCAAGTCTCATCAAAATCCTACTATTTCTATCAACCTTGGCTGATATTCAGCTGCTTTGTTGTCAGTAATTCTACAAATAGCCAACACAATGGCTGATAATCGTTTTTAACAAAACAAACTGAACCTCGAATAAAAAGCTTATAATCTATGTGTTTAAACACATTTTAATAGAGGGATCAAATGCACTTTTCTTGTTTTAGTGATACAAAATATAGGCTATTATGTTTGATAAAATACATAATGTATAAAACAACCAATTTCCTAGCAATACTATGGAAAACTTTCAATAAAATACAGAAAATAATTTAAAGTTACAGATATTGTCCAATGTGACAACTTGCCTTAGGCAATAAGAATGACCTTTAAGAATAGAAAAGACATTTGATGAGTTTTTTTTTTTAGTTAAGCTGACAGAAGCAGATGTGACCTATGACCTGTGACCTGCGCTGACATCACATCTTTGGAAAAGTCATGTGACAATAAAAATTGTAAAACAGCAGCCTTGTAAACTGCAGTAAAAGCAATTTAGGTTGTTTCAAAGATTGTTAATATCTTTAAAGAATGTTTTTAAGTTGATGATGCTCAATAAAAATATAAATAATTATATTCGGTACTATATAATTCATGTTTACTTTTGTGAGTTTGTCTTTAGGTGCATGTGAAGGATCAGACATCAAACATGTAATGATTGCTTCAGACACCCCTGAAACCCAGAATAATGATGCAGTAACAAAAATGCACACCATTTGATAACTTACTGTGATTTATTTTCTTAACACTGATGTGACACCACAATCACAGTATTTTATTTTTTATTGTTGCATGCCTCAGCTTCAGGCTGCAGTGAATTGTCTTGAATGTAGACTAATTGATTTTCACACACCTGTAATCCTTTGTTCATTTGTCTGTCGGTGTGATTATGTCAGTTTTGACCTAGTTACCCCAACCTTACCCTGACCACCAATGCTCACACGTTCATTCATTGGGAACCCCCACTTTTCAGTGAGATTGCTGACACCACTTGAACCAACACACATCTCATTTTGACACCCTGCCTGTTTCATGTGGGTCTTTAAAGGAGTGACAGGATGGGGTCAGAGGTGCATTTCCTGCTATATGACCATTTGGTCTGCTGTTTAATAATATCTAGCCTTCATTTACTAAAACTGTAGCTTACTTGTGCCTGAAAAAAATACACTAGAAAGTGTTTAACATCCAGTCAGAGATTTGATCATTCACAGCAAATCACAGAAATGCTTCTCACATGAAATGTGATAATGAATTACCACTAGAAACATATCATACAAAATGATTTATCTTTATTTAAAGGGTCATTTTGAGCATCTTTGCAGGGCAGGGAATAAGCTGTTTACCTCTCAGTTGCTAGCACCTGTTTTGACATCTACTGAAATGCAAGTGTCCTTTGACCTTTTCTATTCCCATCCTTCAGAGCGCAGCACCAGACTCTCACAGACAGCTGTGTCAACCTCAGCAGGAGCAACTGTCATACCTAAGGAAGGACATCACTTTTAAAGCTGAAGAATTATAGTGTGCCTTAACCAGCTCTTTAAATGTGTGTTGATGACTTTCACATTACACAATAAATGGCATGTCTATCATACACACTGACACACACACATTTGTAATGGTGTAATGGTTTTTATACTGTACAAATTATATTTTCTATCCCCTTATCCTAAACCTACCACTCACAGGAAACTTTCTGAATTTTTAGATTTTCAAAACACTTTGAAAATTGTGTTTTGAACACAACTTGTTTCCTCATGGGGACCTAAAAATGTCCCCACAAGGTCAAAATTTTCTGGTATTACTATCCATGTGGGGACATTTGGTCCCCATAACATACTAGTGAATACCAGTACACACACACATACTCACGCATTCACAAAACTGCATTTCTGTCATCATTTACCCATTCCAAAAATTTATGAATTAATTTCTTCTTCATTACAAGAAATTCGGTGGAAGAAGATATTTTGATGAATATTTGAAGTGTTTCATTGTCCATACAATGAAAGTCATTGTGACCCCATTGACTTTCAGTGTGTACTCGGGGGAGAAAAAAAACATAGAGATATAAAGAGAGATATTTTCATAATGTTTTCTTTTATGTTCGACAGAAGAAAGACAGTCATGCACATTGGGGCAACATGAGGGTGAGTAAAAGTTCATAGAATATTCATTTTTGAATGAACTATCTTTATAAGTATGCAAATTTGATCGTCTTCCTTTGAATGAAACTGCATTTATATTTTCCCAGTTGCTCTAAAATATCCCTGTGTCTCTTTTAAACATCATATTTGTCATTAATCTAAAACATGACTTTACTTTTTAAACAGATAATATTCCAGTTCTTTAAGAAACCCAGTCATTTATGAATTATGACAATCTGCAAAACAGAACACAAGGACCCACATTACATTTATTCATATGGCAGATGATTTTATCCAAAGCAACTTACATTGCATTCAAGGTATTACATTTTTGATCAGTTCTTGCTTTCCCTGGGAACTGAACCAATGTCCTTGCTGTTGCTTGCGCCATGCTTTATTGTTTGAGCATTGACCTTGGCTTTTGCATATTAAGTGTCTTTTATTACTAGATTTAGATTAATGATTTGATACCATGCATTTCTTCTGTAAATATATGTTTTGACATTGTACATATATTTAAAAAAAAATATCCTCATCTAATTACGTCTATAATTACACTGTTGACCTTTTTTCTACTCCTTAACCCATTCTTAAACCTTCATACCACCAGTCCTGTTCATAACCTTATCCCACCTCAATAACAGCAAAAGTGTTTTACTTTTTTTTTTTACTGCAATGCAACATAAAAACAGTATTGTAACAATTAGTTAAGTGCACATGTGTTTAAAACACCTAATATGAATTGGGACTATCTAGAGCCCTAAGAAATCTGTGCTTAAATCATTAACAAGCTCCATTCAACACAACAACCACAATATCATTGTTTCTGTGCTATGGAGTAGAAATGTAAAAAAAAAAAAAAGATTATAGCTAGCTACTTCAAGTCCTGTGCTGTGCATCTGTGTCCTGGGAATCAGCTGTTTGAATTGCACTGCCTGAAAAATTATATGCCAGCCTCCGGAAAAAGAGAGAGCTATATGACCTCTTAGAATAAACTGGGATGCTGCTGGCCAAATGCTAGTGACAGAGAGGAACAAAGTTATTAGCACCGTGGGGCCCAGCTTGACTGCCAGTGTTAAAAATAAACAGAGCGGTCAGATTTGGAGCTTACGTTCTCCTCAAACACTGAGCATTCTCTCTCTCTCTCTCTCGTTCTCTACTTTGCCAATGACCCCCGTGAACACTTGCTCTGTATTGTTTCCGTAGTGCATTAAAGACACACCCTTACAGTTGTTTCACAGCTTCCATGGGAATAGCTACTGAAAATGACAACTGATCATGGCAGGTTTTCATATTTATATTTTTATGTTTCTTCAGTGGATTCTGTTTTTAACCCGATGTTCATTTAAACAGTTAACAATTTAGGATTATGGGAAATTAGGGCATATTTTTAGCTTTAGAAGCAAAAATATCTTCACTGACAGGTGTATAATGACCTGTGGTTATTACTGATGGCATATGTTGTAATCCTCTGTAATGATGTAGATGGAAATGTCTAATTTGTTACTGTCATGTGCAGCCACAGGAAACAGTAATTGTTGAGCATGCATGGTACTATTCCTGAGAAGGGCAATGCTGCTGGCTATTTGTGGTGGTTTAATGCTGTTAAAAGGGTGCGGAGTGTTGGGTTTCAGAGTAAGCCTCATCTCTGGCCCTGGGTCTCCTATTGCCTGGGCTTTTTTAGAACACAGGTGCTGACTTCAGGGGTACTGGCATGCTTGTTGCAGGGGAAAATGTACCCAGACCTCTCCCATTTCCTCCATAGGACTAGATCATGTTCATTCTGTGGGTGGCTCAGTCTTGAAATCATGTGGTAATTTTTGTGATTTGTGACAGTAAATGAGTATCATTGATTTTTAACTATTCACATTGAAAAGAATGTAATGGACAACAGTTTCTATAATAAAGTTAGTTTTTTTTATGTTTTATGATGCATTTTCATGTCTGTGACAACTGTTGTAAGACTGAATTTATAGTTATATAATTGTATTGAAAATTATATATTAAATATATTACATACAATTCTCTATATGTTTATGTGTGTGTATTATGTTCGATAAAATAAAATATTTCAACTTTACATTCATCAAAGAATCTTGACAATATGCCTCACGGTTTCCAAAAAGAAAAGAATATTAAGCAGCTCAACTGTTTTCAACATTGACAATAATAAGAATTGTTTCTTGAGCAGCAAATCAGCATATTATCATGTCCTATGATATTTGCCATCACGGGAATAAATTACTTTTGAATATATATATAGAAAACAGTTATTTTAAATTGTAATGATGTTTCAAAATTATTACTGTTTTTGCAGTAGTTTTGATCAAAATAAATGCAATAAATTGTATTCTTAATTCTTATTCATAATTATATATAATATAATTAAGAATGTGCAATTTATTGCATGTATTTAATAATTTATTTAATAAAATGTTATTACATTTATTTAATCAGTTGATAAATTATCATTTAAATCAGTAAATCACTTTCATCATGAATCATTTTATTATGTATATTTATATTCATATTTTAATTATCATCTTGCTATGTAACATGATGAGCACAAACACATGAATTCATGCATGTAATCCATGTTTTCAGAGTATCTTTTCCAATTGTTGTTAAAAAAAATTAATAAATACAAAAATAAAAAATATTCAAATTATTTATTATTCATTCAAATTATAAGCATTTTTAGTAGGTGTCTTAGGCTTCTGGGTCCCAATGTAAAGGCTATATTTTATTAAGTTTTATATATATATACTGTATACACAAACACACACACACACACATATATATATATATATATA
>NW_015505290.1:750785-780928 GCF_001515645.1 Sinocyclocheilus grahami | reverse complement strand
TATATATATATTATTTAGAATACCATATAGTTCTTTTTAGTTAGACCTCACTGTTATGAAAAATACTACAAAATAAATGTCCAAAACATTTGTTGTCATTTAAACACTACTGTTGATGCTCAGAAAAATTGTGCTTGTAATGTTTGCCATTTATCAAAGTAAAGTGAAGCATCTTGATCCCAAATCTTTCCAGCCTTGAGCCTAAAACCCGCTAGCTTACCAAATCCCAGACAGTAACACTAGCTTGTTTCAGCTGTGACTACTAACCCACCACTGTACAGAAGTCACTCGCCCTCAGTTGTTTCCTGGTTTCTCTTCTCTCTCCCTAAAGGAGCCATTGAAATTCGGTGTAAAAAGGGGAGCAGTGGGTGTAGGGTGTCTGGAGGCGAGTGTGAACAGCTGAGAGGTGTGATTTCACAGGCTCGCTCTCCCCTGTCACGGCCCTGATTGGGTTGGACAGCAGGCATAGGAGAGGCCCTGGCTTCTAAAGGACACCAACAGGTGGAGGACCGCAGGGGCAGAGGGGGGAGTATAAGGGAGGCTGAGCGCTTGAAAAGGCCGGGAGCATGTGGCCATGTCTGGGCAGAATCCACCAGTCAAGCAAAGAGGACGATACACTGTAGCACTCAGCAGAAGAGGAAAGATGGGAACAGAAAGGTGTGGGGAGAGTTTTAATTTGTTGCTAGATTGATTTGGCTTTAGGCAGTGTTTTTTTTCTGAACTGGAGTAGACTTTACATGATACTAATTACAACATCTGAGACGATTTTAAAGTCTTTTCTCATTCTTTTAATTGGCAAGGCAGTTGAGATTAAATGTCTTCAAATTAATTCAGATTAAACTTGGAGCAGCCCATTTCATGTCTGGGATAAACAAGTTGCAATTTATCAGAATTAAAACGTCTTTGAATTTTTTTCAATTCTTATATACATATAATGGCGCTATATATATTATATATTATATGATTCAGACCAAGATGCTGGTTGACATCTCTGTTTTACGAGACAGCATTTTTGTCTCGTAAAATTTTACACCTCTGCCACTGGAAATGGTGCTGTTAAAGGAAATGAAGGTACGAGCGTGTTACAGGGTTTTCACCTGAGGTGTCATAGCTTTTCTTTGATCTACTGTACATCAGTCTCCTATATCCAGGAGTAAAAAAAAGGGGGTAGATTGTGCATTTTAAGGTTTCCATGTGGCAGAATGAGAAACTGTCAGGTCTATTTAAATGTGAGAAGATGTTAGAGTGCTAGATGTGCTAGTCCTCTCCTGCTTGGCTGGCTAACCTCCATGTTCCTTGTCTATGGACACTTGTCAACACAAAAATGATGATGAAAAAGGAAGAGATAACTACATACAGGTAAATTAAGTTTTTATTCACACTTGAGCTGTAATATTACTCATTCTACAGAGCAAATAACAAATGTTTGTGTGAAGGAGTGGTAAATACTGCTTTTTTGATCTTTCTGGATGATCTTTCTGGATTCACTATTCAGTTTTCTATAACTTAATATAGAAAAATAAAATAAATATATTGTTTTAAAAAATGTATCTCTTCTCTATGCATTTTTCCTGACAACTTTGCCTGTTCTGTGAGGGAACTCAAATGTGCCCCCTGTGATGACATGCTTCCTTATATGCCCATATGAATATTCAAGTTATGGAATGTAAGGAAGTGTGTGGTTTCAGGGGGAATCCATCACCACAGGACCGGAGCATGCAAATAAACAAATCATTATGGATATAAAATGATTCATTAAACCTAAACTAAAACAAAGTGTCAAAAATTTGTGCCATTTTGTATTCTAAGATGACAAAAAAAATCATTTGAGCTGCATGAATAATTCTAGATCAGGTGGTAAAGCTGTTGTTTTAGTCAGATGGCTGATCATAGGCACACGTTTGGGGCCTCCACACCCCGATCATCTCTCACTAGCTACTGAAGATCCAGGGCAGACTGACAGAGTACAGCTGTCTCTCACTTCACTAATCCGTCTGAGAGCCACGAACCTTATAGGTATTATTAAAGAAGACGCTAAAATGTTATTTTCCCGACTATCAGCACATTAAATAAAAAGGCAGTAATTGATAATGCTAAACTTATGTGGTAATGCTCATCCATTGAACGGCACAGGAAATACAATTGACATTTTACTGAAGAAACAGTTTGTAAATGGGGCTGCCAAGTTGTAAATTCTGCTGCCAAGTTGATTTTGTTTGATTTTTTAAATTATTATTAAATGTTTTCCTTTGTCTTCTCAACAGGTAGGCAGCAAGAATGATTTGCTGAACATATGAACATTGCTGAACATAAGCTCCATTAGTCTTCCTCCCTCTGTCTGCCGTTTTCTCTGTCTGAAGCAGCACGCCTTGCTGTGGCTGGTCAAATGGAACCAAGTCAGGTGTTTCTGTGAGGTTTGGTCCCCTTCAACCAGCTACTGCGTCGTGAATACAGTCAACATAGAGCAAAGATTACAAGAGTCATTCAGTAGTCTGCTTTTTTGGAATTTGAAATGTACTAACCCTAAAATTTTTTAATTTTTTCATTATGGTTTTTATTTCTTCTAAAATTAAAAACTATTTCCTTTTTCAATGCTGTGTTCATTTTCTCCTTCTTAATTATAATAGCAATTAATTATTCTTTCTACAATAATCATTCAGTCCCTAAACTTGTCATTCATTGCACTTGTGAAAAAGAGGTGTGCTTAATTGTATTGATTGTGCACTTTTTGAATTGCATTGAATGTGTACTTCAAATCATAAAAGTATATTTTTATAAAAATGTAACAGTGCAGATCATATAAAATTAATGAAATAAAAGGCCACAAACACACACACACACACACACACACACACACACACAGTCTATTTAATTCTATTTTATAAATTATTAAATAATGAAATCATTTGCACTTTATTGTTAGACAAATTTAAAAATAAATAATAGTAAAAAGTTTTAAATTTTAAATTTAGTTAGAACCCATTCAGTTAACGATAAATGCTTTTTTAAATATTAAGTGCCTTTACTGATTGTACCCTATTTATGAGAAGTGTTTGAGTTTGACTTTCAGTTTTGGGTTCTTATAGCACTCAAGGATTATACTCACGAAATAAACCAAATATGAATGCACTAAAATAGTCTGTCTGTACCTGGACATTATGTAACTTGTCCCAGTGTAATTAACAAACATTGCTTTCTAAGCTTTGCTTTTGAGCCTTACCTTAAGTGGCTTGGTGTATGAGACATTTTCATCTTAGCAAATGATTTAATATCTGAGTTGTGGGGCTTTGTGAACTGTACTTTGTATCATGGTGTCTCACAGCTGGGAATGTGTGTGTGTGTGTGAGTGTCCTGGTATTCCTGGTAAGTTATGGGGACCAAATGTCCCCACAAGAATAGTAATACCAGTAAATTTGGACCTTGTGGGGACATTTTTAGGTCCCCATGAGGAAACAAGCTTCCCAGTGGGCAGGTCAAAAAACAGGTCAAATATGCCAATCAAGCTGACCTCAAAAACTTGACATCGATTTGATTTAAATTAAACGTCAAACATATTGGCCTATACTTTAAACCAGTTTTAGTGTGGGACTAACTTCCTATTTTCACACTATTACCACTGGAAGAAATATCCATCCAAACTGGATTTAAAATGATGTTACAGCATAACATCAATATTTGACATCAAATTGATATCAAAGTGAACCACTGGGTTATAAATCATACAAAAAAATATTTTTTGAAAATCCAAAACTGCCAGTAAGTTTGTGTGAGATGTAGGTTTGGGGTAAGGGGATAGAAAATACAGTTTGTATAAAAGTAAAAATATATATACAGTGGTGTGAAAAGGTTTTTGGCCACCTTCCTGTTTTTTTAATTTTTTGCATATTTGTCACACTTAAAAGATTCAGATCATCAAACAAATTTTAATATTACACAAAGATAATGCAAGTAAATGCAAAATGCAGTTTTTAAATGATTTCTTTTATTAAGGGAAAAAAGCGGCCCAAACCTGCCTGGCCCTATGTGAAAAACTAATTGCCCCCTAAATCTAATAACTGATTGTGCCACGCTTTGCAGCAACAACTGCAATCAAGTGTTTGCGATAACTGGCAATGAGTCTTTCATATCGCTGTGGAGTAATTTTGGCCCACTCTTCTTTGCAGAATTGTTTTAATTCAGCCACATTGGAGGGTTTTCGAGCATGAATGGACTGTTTAAGCATCTCAATCGGATTTAAGTCCGGACTTTGATTTGGCCACTCCAAAACCTTAATTTAGTTTTTTTTTAGCCATTCAGAGGTGGACTTGCTGGTGTATTTGGGATCATTGTCCTGCTTATGATGTTCTTTTTATGAAATGCTGTGTTGGTTTTATTCCAGATGTAACGGGACACACACCTTCCAAAGAGTTCAACTTTTTTTTTTTCAGTCCACAGAATATTTGCCCAAAAGTCTTGGGGATAATCAAGATATTTTTGGGCAAATGAGAGACGAGCCTTTGTGTTCTTTTTGGTTAGCAGTGGCTTTTGCCTTGGAACTCTCCCATGGATGCCGTTTTTGCCCAGTCTCTTTCTTATTGTTGAATCATGAACACTGACCTTAATTGAGGCAAGTGAGGCCTGCAGTTCTTTAGATGTTGTTCTGGGTTCTTTTATGACCTCTTGGATGAGTCGTCGTTGTGCTCTTGGAGTAATTTTGGTTGGCCGGCAACTCCTGGGAAGGTTCACCATTGTTCCAAGTTTTCTCAATTTGTGGATAATGGCTCTGACCGTGGTTCGCTGGAGTCCCAAAGCCTTAGAAATGGCTTTATAATCCTTTCCAGACTGATACATGTCAACTGTTTTGATTCTCATCTGTTCTTGAATTTCTTTAGATCGCGGCACAATGTGTTGCACTTTAAGCATGCTTCTCTTTGTCAGACAGGTTCTATTTAAGTGATTTCTTGATTCAACAGGTCTGGCAGTAATCAGGCCTGGGTGTGGCTAGTGAAATTTAACTCAGCTTTCTAAAATAATGTGGTTAATTGCAGTTCTTTCATGATTTAACAGGAGGGGGAAATACATTTTTCACGTAGGGCCACGTAGGTTTGGACAGATTTTTTCCTTTATAAATAAAATCATCATTTAAAAACTGCATTTTGTATTTACTTGCATTATCTTTGTGTAATATTAAAATTTGTTTGATGATCTGAATCTTTTAAGTGTGACAAATATGCAAAAAATAAAAACAACAGGAAGGGGGCAAAAACCTTTTCACACCACTGTGTATGTATAGAATATCCCCATAAAACATAAAGCCAATATGCATGTGTGTGTGTGTGTGTCAGACTGACAAGCAGTGTTTTTACAGGACAAGTGCTCTCAGGGGTCGCTGACACTACTGTGTGTCTAACAAACAGAGAAGAGATGAGACTGCCAGATGTTCTGAGATTGGATGAGAAGAGCAGTTCCTTCGGGATGAAGTTCATTCCTTCTCCGACTGTTTATGGATCATACTTATGGATCATAGTCTGGAATGATCTGCTTCATTGGATACAGTACAGCAGAAGCAGGCAGACATCTACCTTTGTCTCTGTTTCAATAACCATTCTTAAACTAGAAGCATTCATTAATTGTATTGTTTCTTCATCAGAACAGGTTTGAAGAAATTTAGCATTATATCACTTGCTCACCAATGGATCCTCTGCAGTGAATGGGTGCCATCAAAATGAGAGTCCAAACAGCTGATAAAAACACAATAATCCATTAGTAATCCACACCACTCCAAGCACAGATCAAGCATTGTTTATAAGCAAAAACTTGATGTGAGAAGACAACATATTATAAATCCCAACTCATCCATGGCACAACATTTCAGTACCAGGTACACAAATATTCAAGAATGCAAAAATGACAAAAAATATGTATGTTCACAAAAACACATGCCATATTAGCTTGACATATTGTTATTTATTTTATATTTTTAATGCTAAGTCAACAAGTGTTGATTTTGGAGTTACAGTAACTGTAAAATGTGTAAAGGGTCATTCCGTGTCAACTCCCTGGGTCAAAGTTTTTATTTTGCTAATATTTTTTCTGAAGAAAGACAGACATGTATAGTGATGAAAGCCAATTAAATGTCATGGATGAATATTTACTGAGTAATCCACTGTTTTGTAGAGGGAGGGTCAAAATGGCAATATAACTATATGATTCGGTTCCAGAGACATAGGTGTACACATTTTCAGTGGTCAAAAAACAAATGTGGGTCAATTTGCAAAAATATGATACTACTTTTCTTTTAAAGAGGAATGTCTGAAGAACAAATAAAGCAGAGATATATCTCGTTTACTTCTGTCAAAACAACTGCATTGAACATCTGTCTGAGTGCCATCAATTTTCTTTTTCCAAAAGTTTGCGTGCCTATAATTCAAGAAGTATTAATATATGATTTTATATTCTAGTTCTTCATAAACTTTTCTTTTGGAATCTTCATTTTCAAAGCCCTACATCATTCAGTCCCAGAGATATGGGGATCTCAATGAGGCTCCATTTTCAGATTGTTGAATATTACCTATTTTCAGTGGTTGAAAACCAAATGTTGGTCACTTTGTATACAGCTGATATTTAGTGTATTTAAAGCTAAATAAAACATGTTGAAACTAGGAAGTTTACTAACAGACCTACCAATCTCTGTGTAAAAATAACATTGTGATGCTGCTATCTTTCTGAAATCATTTTTACCCCCCTGTAATTTGGCTTTGAATCTCAGGTGAAAATTGCCATTTTGTACCCCTGTTGGAGTCCTCGTGGAGATCGAGGGCTTGGAGTCAAGCGCTGCCCACACTCCCGACACTGAGGGTGAGCTGCAACTGGCCTCTGGGAGCTATTATTAGGAACTTTTGGTTCCGTCCAGCTCTTCTGTGTCTGCTAAGTTCCCTGTGACTCCTAAGCTCCCACCATCCTCCCTCTCCCGCCTCCTCTAAAACCAGCCAGTTCCAAAGCCCTATCTCTGCTGGTGCCTGTCAGTCCCTCAGCTCACCCTCATTCAGCGCAATCTGGGAGCTCTGATCCTCCTCGGGACTTCTAGTGTCCAGCTCCGCCTAGGCATGAGGATCCCCTGTCTCCGTCTCCAGTCTCCAAGTCCTGGACTCCACCTCGGTCCATCGATCCATCGACTCTGCCTTGGCTCCTAGCTCCCTCGTCTCCACCGTGGCTCGTCATCCCACTGGCTCCACCAGGCTCCCTCGTCCCTCCGGCTCCGCCTTGGTCAGTCGTCGATGGACCATGGACTTTTTTGGACTCTTTTTGTTTTCAGCCTCTCTCCTGCTCCACACCCCCCTCCAGAACCCCCACCCTCCCTCCTCAGTTGGACTCTATATGGCGCGAGGTTGCGCCTTCCCTGAGGGGGGCGATCTGTTACATGTCTGTGGTTTTCTGTCTCTATGTTTCCCCTGTGACCTATTAGTCATTCTGTTCATGGTGTCTTGTTAATTATCCCATTAGTTCCCTTTGTTTGGTTCATATTTATAAGCCCTCAGTTCTAACTTATTAATCTTCACTCTCTTGGACAAGCGTTTCATCAGAAGTAACTGTATTGTCATCTACCAACGAATTACTATCTTCTGTTGCCTGACTTGAATATGTCTGCAATACATTAGGTGTAAAATCGTCAAGGCAGTGACAATTGTGCTTTCTACTTCGATGTGAAGAGAAAGTTGAATATATATTACTGCTGAAGTCGCAGTAATTAAAAACACAATGAACAGTTTCGTGATTTTTCAGATGAACTCCAAGGTGTTCAAAATATTGCCTCTCTGAGTTAAAATTACACAAATTACATACCAGACATGTAAATGAAACAACTTGCCCTAACTGTTCAGTTTGAGTATGCTCTCTTGATAAATGTGTGCAAAGTGCACCCCAACTTTTAAATGAACAAGGACAATCTGAGTACAAGCAGTGTACCGACCGACCTTGTCCAGTCTGTAGATGTTTCAATCTATAATGTTTTAAGAACTGTAAGCGTTTTGAAGTTCTAAAGCTGCAATATTTGCATGACCAACTCATAACATAGAAAGCCTACTGTTTCTCCTTGATGACACCAGGGTTGGAAAACATCAATCTATCCTTCTCCCTAGACAAATTTCCACTGTCTTGACTTGTCCTAAGAGTAAGGTCACCCTGTAAATGAACAGACACATCAATCCCATCAATTTATTATACTACATCAATGATGTAAAACACTTAACCACTATTTAATATTTTGCAGTGAAGAATAGACAAAAATATCAACAGCAACTTTAAGCATGCAAATACATGCATAGATTTATTCTTGCCTGAATGTGATAATTGAACCAAAAACTTACATGTGCTCTGTATCCAAACCCTGACATGATACCATTTATTTCCTGTTGATAGAAACATGTGTTAACAAGACTTGGCTTTTGACAAGCAAATTGCAGATTGTTTAACAATAGAAAAATATTACCAGATATTGACAGGACTCACATGAGAGACTTTTCACTTAAATGTTCAATTAAGTTCGATCAAACATTTTCTTTAATCAAAGTTCTCACTTTACTTTCCTTAATTTTGCATCAAATGCATACCCTTCTCTAACGAATCAGCTCATGATTAATATGAATAACTAACCATAACTAGTTATAATTAACTATTCATATTTTAGATCCGCTGTAGATATTTAGCTGACCTCTCAGGGTCAACTGTCTTGTCAATTCTAAGAATGTTAATTTCGTGGTTAAGGGAAATAACTTTCTTACTGTACAATTCTACAAAGCTTGTAGCGTAAATCTGCATGATTAGTGACTCCGGTTATGAGCAAACAATGAACACGTCAAGTGTGATACAAGTAAGGTTTTATTAACTACATAAACACTTAAACTAGTCTAACATAAAAGGAAGCATTCTAATGTATTCAACCCTGGCAACAAGTGCATTAGGGTTAGCTTAGCATAGTGTCAAAACAACAATTTACAAGATTAGTACCATTGCGCCATTCTCAAAAATTATTGCTCTATACCCACTCTAAAATGTAAGTCAAGCGTAATAACTTCTTTAATCCGGTATGGCCTATCTAAGAATGACGCAGAAAATATTTTATATTCTAAACTGTTAAAGGCTATGCATATTAAGATTGCATTATAAGCATAATTGTTTCTAATGGAAATATCCGAGATGGCGTGGGGAATCTGTATAGATTTGATAGAAGGAATTTTCTGGAACATCTTAAAGGGGTCATATGATGCTTTTTTAAAGATCATTATTTTGTGTGTTTGGTGTAACAGAATATGTTGACATGCTTTAATGTTCAAAAAACACATTATTTTTCAAATACTGTACATTATTGTAGGTCCTCTATGCCCCGCCTCTCTCAAACGCTTCATTTTCTACAAAGTCCCTCCTTCCGACAAGCGCAGTCTGCTCTGATTGGCCAGTTGACCCAGTGCATTGTGATTGGCCAAACACCGCAAGCACTCATTGGAAATGTAACGCCCCTTACCATAATCGCCAGCTTCATCTTTGTACAACTTTTTACTTGTGAACTTTCTGCGGAAGGGCGCCCTCTGGCTATGAGTATGAAGAAGCATATATTACGATAGTTTTTATTATTTTCATTATTTCATGACATAGTTTGAAGAGCAATAACTAGGTGTCACACATACATGTACACACGCAAAGCTGTGTTGCCCCGGTTATACTGAATTAAATCATTCATTACACAAACCCTTTTGTTCATGGCACGTGTAGCTCTGTGCAGGCCTAGCTGCTCAACTGAGTGTGTAAGATTTAGTGCGATTGCAAGTTCCTGGGCAATATTCTGTATAAAAATGTCTAACTTTTTTTCCATAGTCAACAATACTTTAGCAGTAAAGCGGTTAATGTTAATTATGTTCAATTTAAGTAATGTTAGGTAGCTAGCAGTTACAACGGCAACGAATCTAATAATAGTCTAATAATTTCCGATTAGTTTCAAGTATTAACATGAAAAACAGTGCTTTGTGGAACTATAAACTATTAAAAAACTTTATCGCTGAAATTTCTGCCAGGCTATGCGATTAGGATGACTGTTTTTCAAAACGCGGCTGGCTTGATCGCAGCGATGGTCGAGTCAGGTAAACGAGAATCATACAATGCACAATAACACGGACCAATATTTTATCACATCTAAAACAGAAAGATAAACTTACCTTGAACATGACAAATTCCAGCCACGCAGTACCTCTGTAATGATCCGTAATGAAACCGACTGTAATGAACCGACTCTGATCCACTGCGCGGGTAAAGTGTCTCCAAACACGCATGCGCGGTTTCAAACGAGCTAAAGTTTTCGATTAAAATGTACTTAATAGTATTAGGTTTATGTGCAATGACTATAAAAACTTTAAATATTACAAGTAAACACATAATAATATGTAACTCTTTCCATTCAGTTCAGTTATTCCATGAATTAATAGTGTATGTATTTAAAATTTTACTTAGGAAATTCTAGTTCTCATTTAAATGTAATAATACAATGTAAAAAGTATGAAGGTTAATTTAATATATTTTACTACACCAAAAAGTCATTTTTTTCAGTGTAGTCTTTGTCCGTTCCCGTCAATGTTAAGTTGGTTTCCGTACCTGTTCTCATGGATTTGTCTTATTAAAAGACTTTTCGTTGATCTCCTTCATGCTTGTGCTGTTTGTATCACCAACCCGTGACAAATAACACTGATTTATGTTTTTGTTTCAGGTCGTGGAGTAAGACATGAAGAGCAGCAAAAAACACTCTGTTGGTTTCTGTCTTCAGTCAGCTTTGCGTCTGGCAGACTGACATAAGTGGCCTTTCCATCCCTCCACTTAGGCCTTGGTGTCTTGTATCCTGGAAGTGCCTGGCACATTGAAGCGGCATTATTTATATTAATAATTTGTTTTAGATATTTGTATCAAGTATTAAGTTATTTGTGCTTGTATTAAAATATTTATAGGAACATGTAATTTTTGTAAGTATAATAATAGTATAAGTATAATACAGATAAATAATATCAGATAAATAATAAAACAGTATAATAATAATTTTTTTTTCAAGAAAATGTATTAAGATTATTAAGTTTAAATGTAAATTTTTTTAAGACTTAAGTATGAAGATATTTGTATTAAGATATTTATGCACTATGTGTTATATTACCAGAGAGTGACTGTAAATTTGACATCTTTTTTCCTCAAAATAAATTTGTGTATTTTTCTTTTTCCTATTTTGGAAAGCTGTGGAAACTATTTTTAAAAAATCAACAAATAGTTGTAGTTTCCCATTCACCACTATACACTCATCCATGACACAAAAGTGTATAGTGTACACAAATATTAAGAAATGTCAAAATGACGTAAAAAACAAAAACACAGCCTATGTTTGACAGATTTATTAGTATTATTATTTTGAGTTAACTGTACTAAGTATTAATATATAAAGCACATTTAGCCTAATGTGTATAAGTTCAACTGACAACATATACATTATGCATAGTCGACTGATCATAGCTATTAATTTCTGTACTCAATCAAATTAATATAATTTTATATAAAGAAACAACTTTATGATGACAAGATCTGAGTTTACCCACACTAGAAAGAGATACAATCGTTGAAAAGTCTATAATGTTACTGGAGAAATGTCTGCTGTGCCTCTCGTTCATTCAGATTCGCGTACCAAACTGTTGTGTAAAATACTTTATTACACAGCTCACTGGAATACTACATTTTTATTAGTCAATATCAGCATTCAGCAGTCAAATATTTACGAATAAATTGTATTTATGAATATATTTGGAAATGCGGAAGTGTAGGCCTACAGCCCCCTGCAAACAAGCCTGCACTGGCCTTTTACGGGCCCACTTAGGGCTAGCCTAAGGGCCCCCAGCGGGCTGCCAGCGCAGGGCCCCTGAGAATTTGCTCATTGGCAAAACGTTGGCACCTTAGCGCAGGCCCTACATGGGCAGTTCTCACTTAGCTCCCAGGAAGCCCTCACTAGGCCCACACAGGGCCCGCACTATTAATCTACAATACATCTGTTTCACTTTAATACTTTGGGAAAAACAGTTATTATACATCTGAAATGGATGCAGTCACCACATAACTAATGTATGTATTTTCAAAAATGTACAGTAGTCAAAGGGATTTCAAATCAATTTATTAAATACAAAATAGAAAACATTCAATTCAGGTTAATACAGCTATATATAGCCAGAAATCTAAATACACAAATGTACACACAAAACAAGAAAGAAAGCAAACAAAGCAATGTAAGATTGTAGGATTTCGTCATGTGAAAGTTGATGTGTGTGAAAGTCTAATCTGTAGTGCATCAATGTCCAAACACTGTCCATAGCTGAAGTTGGCTGATAGAAAATGAATAATCCAACCTCTTGTACTGAAAACACGCCACAGCTCTCAAACACCAGAATCTTCCTAACCAGGAACAGTCAAAAATAGTCCAGACTATGGTCCCATGTCGAAAATTCAAACTGGACCACGATGTGGCCTAAAGAGTCCTTCTAAAATGCATACAAATACACTGTCTTAAACTCTTAGCATCAATCCAAACGTATGCCATACATACATGTAACATATCTGCAAAAACATCAGCAATGTACACTTTTAAATAGAAAAAAAAACAACTCCTTACTTTAGACTGGGCTTGAAATGACACATTTCCCAACCAGGACACAGCACAATGTGCTCAGCAGGTGAGCCATGCTGGCTACTGCAGGCCCCTAAAATGAATAATCCAACCTCTTGTACTGAAAACACGCCACAGCTCTCAAACACCAGAATCTTCCTAACCAGGAACAGTCAAAAATAGTCCAGACTATGGTCCCATGTCGAAAATTCAAACTGGACCACGATGTGGCCTAAAGAGTCCTTCTAAAATGCATACAAATACACTGTCTTAAACTCTTAGCATCAATCCAAACGTATGCCATACATACATGTAACATATCTGCAAAAACATCAGCAATGTACACTTTTAAATAGAAAAAAAAACAACTCCTTACTTTAGACTGGGCTTGAAATGACACATTTCCCAACCAGGACACAGCACAATGTGCTCAGCAGGTGAGCCATGCTGGCTACTGCTGCTTGATGTTATTGCTAACTCCCTCTACCCACATGGCTTTACTTAAAGGCACAATATGTAAGATTTTTTTATTAAAATATCCAAAAACCACTAGAACAGTGTTATACATTTTGCTGACTTGTGTACTTAAATTATCCCAAATGTTTCGAAGAATGTTTAAATCCAGAGAAATAAGCAATTTTAACTAGTGACACGGAGTGTGTCCATAGTGTCATTGTGTCGCCTGCCAATGAGGTCATAACCCCTCGAAACACCAAAGACGCTTTAATATGTTATGTGTTTTAATAGACCGGTGATGACCGCACAGAGTAGCATACTAACAGAACTTTCAAATGTAGCTAGTATGATAAAACAGCGCTGCTTTACCCCACATACGCACGACCGGAAGGAGCGGAAGCGGTCGACTGTGGCATAATAAAAGCTCCGCTGCTTTCGAGCCGTGTGTCACACTCGTTCAGCGGCCTCGTTTCGCTTCGACGGCTTTCAGCCTCACCCTGCTTCATACTACGACGTTAATAAATCATTAGCTCATCCATGAACATGATTTCTGCCCGAGTCCCGTGGGATTGCATCGGCTGTGGGGATGAAGACCACAACTCCCATGATTCCACACTCAGGCACTGCCTCATCAAACTGTGCCTTTGCCTCTTTGTTTATTTTGAATACGCGCCCTCTAGCGGCGAAAATGGCATATTGTGCTTTTAAGGCAGGGGTGGGCAACCCGCGGCTCTTTCATCCCTCTGCGGTGGCTCCCTGTCGCATGGGTGTACAATACGCGGGGGAGGTGTCCAGACTTTTAATAAATCCTAAACTCTTTCCCATGCACTTTTTCTCGGGCAAGTGTGTTCACGTAGAGGTTTTCAAATGCCAATGTGAATAAATCTAGATTTAAATTAAAAGAGACAATATAGTCACGTCGTTTTGGATACGTTATTCTTATCCAAAACGATGTGAACATCACGGAGAGCTGAACACTCTCATGCGCTGCATTCATACTCGAAGCCGGAGGGTGCTCTCGTACAGAAAGTCCAAAACGGACTCATATGATAGAAGTAACTTTTGACGCCAGGAAATCCCTATGGACAAAGGCATCCCGCTATGGCTGTAGCTAAGCTGAATAACAAGCATAAACCTGCTGACTGACCTGACTGAGGACGATGGCGAATGGTTTGCAGATCCTGAGGACCACTGACAAACAGCTCAACATCGTGATGTCTATCAGCCATCGGCGATGAACAATAGCATCGTCTATCGGCCCAACCCTATTTTTCAAGTCTTTTATATGAATGATACAGTGATACATTGACATAGCATTAATTAGAGCACAGAAGCTATAAAATATATTTTCTGCCTTATTCTGTGATAAAAATGGGAAAAAGTGTTTGTAGTATATAAACTATTATACTGATTATACAATCATAACCATAAATTTGTAATTATTCAAATATATATCAAAAATCTTATAGAAGACAAATGATTGGTTATTGTCCAGCAGTGTATTTTATATTTTAGCCAATTAAAAGAAAGAGATAAGAAAGTTTTTTTTTGTCAATTAGACATACATAAATAAATATTATTAGGCCTATTATTATTATTACTACATTTGACATTTCTGTCCCCCTCACTTCTGAAGTGATTGCTACTCCCCATGCCCTGTAACATAACTGAATATAACACTTTAGCTATAAACCGTGTTATCTTTATTTGAGGATCACATATGTTGTTTTAAGGAAACCTAAAATGGTAGAAGAAAACTGCCCACAACATTCTTATTAACAGGCTCATGTCTGTTACACCTCAAATATGACTCTATCCACTTTCCTGCAGAGTTTAGCTCCAACTTTGATCAAACTCACCAAACTGTGATTTTCTAATGAAGACATTGATTAGCATGCGCAGGAGTGTTTGATTAAGGTTAGAACTAAACTCTGCAGGAAAAGTGGATCTCGTGAGCCAGATTTGAGGATCCCTGGCCTATATTAAACAACGGGTTCTGAAAAGGTCTCTTTTGGTTTGAGCCATTCCAGTTCAATTGAATGGCTAAAGAATGGCCAGTCAATGTTGTTTGTATTAGTTGCATTACAGGGCTGCCTACACAAAACGTGCATGGGCCCAAAGGATACAAAAGTTGATCTGGGCCAGAACGGGCTGGCCTACACTGGGCCATCATGGGATTAATGTGGACAGTCCACCAGTGTGGCCTGCTCACAAAGAGCCCGCGGTGAGCCCAAAGCTGTGGGTCTCACCTGGGCAAGCTCGCACTGGGCCTGTTTAGGTTTGGTGTGGGCTGGCCCTAGCCCACTGTGCCTGGAAAAAGCCAGCATGAACATGTTTGCAGGGGCCTCTGTAGGCAAGCAAGCTGTATTTCAGCAGAATATACCTATTGAAGCATAAAATATTACATTAGTATACAAATAAAATGGAGTCTAACCGTAATTTCCAAACATTTGTGTGTGTTACAGCATGTTGCTTTTTAGCATTATATTAACATTTCTTTGACCAGCAGAGGGCTCTGGAGTGCTTCGAAACGAAGATGTATCGTCTTCAATTAGTACTAAATGCGTCACTCTACATTTGTTAGAGTGAAAGGCAACTGTTTGTGTGATAAGGTGACACATCCGAGTGTAGTCGCTCCCAAATCATTTTCAGACTCGGTTTGCCAGCGGAAAGTTGCTAGGAAATGAAATATAACGGACCCGGATAGGCGACAGGTTGACAGTATCAACTATGCTACAGGTAAAATGTGCAGAAGTGAAAAAGTGGCAACATATACGGTAACAGAGAACCTAGCAAACATATTTCGCAGTTGGTTAAGCCGGTGATCGTCACGGTTAGTCGTTTTATACATTGAAATGGTGTTGTTAGTGACTGTTTTTCATTAAATAAGCACGCTTATTTCAAATCATTCCTTAAGTTCTGATCACATATCTAGAAGTTATCGATAACTTAAATACTTAAAAGTAATTTAATAAAACATCCTTAATTGTATACTTTAATAATAAGTCGCAAACAACAACATTTGAACGGTGCCGTCGACATCCCCCTGTACTCTGATTGGTCAAATGTCACGAATGTTAAGAAAATGTTAAGAATCTCGCTTTTCGATTGGCTGGAAATGTTATAGCGCTTCGACGCGATTGGCCCAAATGTCATAGCGCTTCGACGCGATTGGCTGTGCAGTTCGACATTGCTCGACATTTCTGAAATATTGTCGGACTATCCTTCGTCAGCTGGCGCTCAGGTCGCAGTCTCCCCTGGAGGCGTGGGTTCGAATCCCACTTCTGACAATATTTTTATCTTTTTTTTTCCTTCAACACGACGAGAACGTGTTGCGGTTGAAAGCGACTGTTTTCCGTCTATTTCATAAAAGAGGTGACCGGAAGTTTTTCATCTTGGGTGTTTGGGTACGGTGTGACATGCTAAACTTCCATCTAAAACTATGTTAACAAGTACTGTACTCGTTATTTTACTGTTATGCCTGCAGCTTATACTATTTTTAATTGCACAAATGATACGTTCATGAATGATATACACAAAAACGGAAGAAAAGTCAACTCACTCCTTTCGATCGCTAGAGGGCGGCGTAATTCATCCCGACTGCTTTACAGATCAGTTTACCAGCGCGAAGTCACGAAGAAATGAAACATGGCGGACTCGGATGGGAGACAGGTTGACAGCATCAACAATGCTACAGGTAAAATATAAAGACTCAAATACTTTTTTTAAACGTGTGCTGTTACCGAATTAAACACGTAAGTAAGCCGTCGTTTATAGTCATTAACGGAGAGCTCGTGTTGCCGCTGGTTACGCCGCTGATCGTCAGTCTGCCATGACACAGCTGACTTCACATGCATAGTGGAAATTACATCATGCTGTTTTTGTCATTTGGAACACATTGGAATCAAACTACATCGACACGGTTGCGATGCTCCCTGATGTTTGCATATGTAACTGGATTTTTTGCAAGACGAACTGAATCTCTCTGCAGCGTTCTTTAGTTTGGTAAAGATCGAGTGAGGCAGCATGATGAAATAACACTGCAAAGTCAGTGTCAAGAGGATTTTTGTCATCATAGACATTATTAATTCAAACTTCTGACTTCTCAGTAAACGAGTATCTTCTATTACTAGTGTTTATGCAAATAAAGAACAGTTTTAACTGTGGATGCATTTTAAAAATATGTTTACCTGTGTCACAGATGAAGATGTAAAGTTGCAAGAAATTGTACTGGCAAAGGTAGGTCAAGTCTTTATTTTATGTTTATATAATTTCACAATATTTATCGTTTAATTAATCGTATTTCAATTGACAAAATGTCACAAGCACAATGGCTGGGTCTCAAAACCTGGAGAGCTGCCTATCTGGACAGCATTTTGGGCATCATAGCCACATTCTCAGCAGACATGGAAGGTCTAGTTGCCCAAAATGCAGGCTAGGTTTTAAGGGACAGTCTGTTCATTTACAGTGACACCGGACTATTTAAAATCATGCAAACTGTGATTCCCATCTTTTTATCTATAGAATGAAGGGAAGGAATTGACCAAAGAAGAAAAGCAGCGTCTTAGGAAAGAGAAGAAGCAGCATAAAAAGAGTAAAAAAGATGACAAGGGTCCTCCAGAGAAGGAAAAGGTGAAAGAGAAAGCATCAGTACCAGTTCCGTCAAAACCTGCCACACAGAGCCCAGCACATAAAGGTACTTCAGCCTGCTTTGCTGCTGTTTCAAATGTAATTTTCCTGCATCTAAAGTTTATTAAAACTAATTTAATTTTGATTCCAAAATTAAACTAAAAAGATTATTTATTTTTGAGGCTGTAATTTATTTTCTGATTTAGACTGGATTCATATTATTAATAGTTTCAGAATTGTCTATTGTTTTTCTTAGGATAGATTAGAAAGATGTTAACAACAACAACAAATGTATTTTTTTACTACTGGATATAATAATCTGTATGATTACTGTTTAATAAGCTTTTAGGGTGTGTTTACACTTGTAGTTTTATTCTCTTTATTGTCTATTTAGTTCTGGTTCACTTAGAACTCACTGAACTTAAAAATACAAAACAAAAGACATAAGGATACAGTCACAACCTGATTGGACAGCTTTTATGAGGTATATTTTGAGAGCTGACCAAACATCCAAATCAATCCTGTTTGCTGGGCTAACAGCTAACTAGTGCTTATGAAATGTGAAATTGAGTCAAAAAAGCAGCTGGAATACCTCCGTATACACAAATGAAGCTCTGACCCCCTATGACGAGGTATCAATTGTTTGTTGAACCACACCAGAGTTAGTTTGGAAGCTGACGGTTTGCTTGTTTGGTGTGCATCAAAGTTCAAATGGCAGTGTCCACGCTTACTCAAATGAATCTCACTAACAGAGCAGAGTTCATTTAAATCTAATCAAACCTGCCAAGTGTAAACACAAGCGTAACTCTAATGTCTGTTTTTTTGAGTGCTTTTTATTGTTTGACACTTTTATCTCATTAGCGGCTCCTGTACCTGTAAATGCATCTGCTTCTGAATCTCCTGCGGCTGCAGAGAAGCCTGCCAAGAGCAAAGCGGAACTGCGAGCAGAGCGTCGGGCACGGCAAGACTCAGATCGAGCATCAAAACAGGGCAAGAAAGAAGTGGGGCAGCAATCTGCCTCCAGCAAGCCTAAAGCTACCCCTAATGAGCTTCAGCCAGGTAATTCACTGCTTCTAAAAAGTTATTCCAGGGTGGGAAGTTTGGGCATTTACAGAGTGGCCCAAATATAATCAGCCATTCCAGTATTTATTAATTTTTTTTTGCAGCCATTTCCCCCCCCCCCCTCCATTTCAAATATAAAAAAATAATAATAGGGAAGCACCGAATGTCCAGCAACAGAAATTATTCGTCCGAAAATAGCAAAAAAAGCTTTATCGGTGTTCGGTCCAAATAAGCGAAAAGACTGAATAAATTGTACAATGACAAACGATGACGTGACGCAATCAAATAGAGGTGCGCACTAATGCAGCAAACATGACGGCAGTGTGGCAGCATTTAAAAATGTCAGAGAAAGACGCAAAAAAAATCATTACAAGCACCGACAGCAAGAGACTGTTTAGTACTGCATGGCATGTGTCCGATGAGAAGAGCAAAGGGTGTTTGTTGCTGGTTACTGTATGATGATTCAAATCGCGAAATGGCCTTAAACAATTAGTTCATAAACTGCCGAATGTTATGTTTTCTAATACACACACAAATTTCATGTATTCTGACAGCGCTGCATGAGCTTGTGGTGCTATCTGCTTGTTAGCCCCGGTTCAAAGTCCATAGAGCGTGGAAAATCTGTGCTGAAACAGTGTTACTCTTCAGTTGCTCAGTAACATTTTTATAAGGTTTTTTTTTATTACTCCTTTAACATTCATAAATGTTAGTATTGTAATTTTACTGTTGTAAAATAAAAAAGTGAGACAATAATAATGATAATAATAATTACAACAGCTCTATTAATACATTTATTATAACATTTACACATAGGGCCAGTTTTACTAAACAGGGCAAATTAACTAGTGCGAGGGCGTGGAAATTTCTGTGGGGTATTTACTAACAATGTACAAATTAAAGTACACAGACGCAGCATCTCATGTACATATCGACCAATGCAATATATCAAGCGCGGCGCAAATTAACATAGTTGCAAATAAAGACATAAAGATGCCTCAGTATGTTTAAAAGAACCGAAGGCCAAAAAAAATAGGGTTGCAAGAAGTTTTGATAGACCTGGTATTGCATGACTTCTAGTTGAGGGTTCCAAGTCATCTTTTATTTCTTGAAGCAAATTAAAAATAACATGGCTTGGCAAACGATATGTTCGGATAATGTGTTCTTCTGGCATTCCAAATAAATTAATACATGTGGAAAAAATCCTCTCCCTTCTACCACGCGCTCTCTGTTCTCTGTGGTGCCTCCTCCAGCAACAATAATTGCAGCCATTTCAAGCGCAAAATAGTTTAAGACATGCTTCTTTTGGGTGTTAAATAATGGCGCAAATGGCAGTAATTTGACGAGCGCAAACGTTATTAAATCTCGTTGCGTGATTCATTTCAATACTCTCCTCCCATAAATTTTGCGTCTGAAAGGGAAACTCCTACAAATGCATATTAAATAAGTTCAGCCACAAAAATAACTGTCGACTCCTTTTCAGCGCTAATTCTTCACTGCGTGTAAAACTGGTCCATAGTGTTCAAATTGGGATCTGTAATATATTCTAATGTTTTAAAAGGATTATTTTCTGCTCAGCAAGACTGCATTTATTTATAGTAAAAAAAATACATGCCTGATTCAAGAAGGGGGCCTCAAAAATGGACAAAAATATTACTTTACTAACTTAATAATTTTAAGTTAAATTGTTGTTCTGTAATTGAAGCAAGACAAAACAATAAAAAGCACATTTTGGCTATTTAATTTATGCAATGGTGGAAAAAAAATTGGCAAAATACATTGGGAAAAAACATGAACAAACCATTTTAGGTATTCGGCCTTCGGCCCAGTGTTTCATTTTGTTCATTTTCATTTCGTTGCATCCCTAAAAAAAACATTCTGAAGTTTGAGGTCGATACGATTAAATGTTTTTGAAAGAAGTTTCTTAAATGCTCACCCTTTTGTTTGAGTTTAAAAAGAGGTAATATTAATATTGTAAAATATTATTGCAAATTGAAATAACTGTTTTCTCTTTGAATATATTTTAAAATGTTATTAATTACTGTGATATCAAAGCTGAATTTTCAGCAGCCATTACTCCAGTCTTCAGTGTCACATTAAAAACAAATGTGTATATATGTATTTAAAAATAAATGTATTTATTTTGAATTTAAAAATACACACATACAAACACACATTTGCCAACACACATATTTACAGATGTTTTATGATTTGGATAAGCAAAATTACCCGGCCTTATTTTTATTTCCTTTCTCTTTTTTGTCTGTTAGTAGTGAAAAGGTTGCCAGAGCATGTTCAGGTGGACGACCCTGCTGCATTGAAGAAGTTGGCCAAAAAGCTTGAGAGGCAGCAGGTGAGACAAATCCACAGCCATGATTTGCCTGTTGTCTGATTATCGCCCATTGACAGATGATGGATTCTTCCAGGTGTTTTCCGAGATCCATTTTGCACCGCTTTTTAACCCAGGTCCTTCCCATGTCTTCCAGAAGTCAGGGCAGGGATGCGGTTTAAATATAACTGGAGTTAAGGTCTGGCTCCACACTTTTGTGTGCAGTGTATTGTTGAATTCTTTCTCTGTGTAACGTGTTTTTATTCTTGGTGAAAGTTATTGACACTTCTTGGCTTTAATGTCGGCTGGAGGTGATTTCATTGTGATTATTATCATTACATTGTGTTGATGTGATGAGCTAGATGTCCTATGTGGGTGAACTTTTGAGTGTGATTTTAGTTTACTTTTTTTATGTTATTAGGTGTAGCTCTATAACACTAGTATAAAGCTTTCAAAGTCTACTGTGGAGCCCTTCTTCATTTGTGCACATTTGTGTCGTGTATGTCTTCATGCACAGTGTTCTGTTGCAGCCTCAGCTCTTGACCTGAGGAGGGAGGATGTGACCTCCAGAGCGTTTGACCTTGAGTGAACAAAATACTCACATCCAATGCTGTTGTTCTTTCTGCTCTATAAGGTTCCTTTGAGGTCAGATTATGGATACAAGGTCAGCCTGTTCTCACATCTCCACCAATACAGCCGGAAAAACCCTCCCACCCAGCAAATCAGGTATTGTAAACAATGTGTCTTGACGGGGTTATATAAGTGGAAATCTGGTAAGATTTTTTTGTCTCTTATGCCCATCCAGGCTGCATTTATTTGATCATAAATACAGTAAAGACAGTAATATTGTGAAATATTATTACAATTTAAAATAACTGCTTTTGAATATATTTTCAAATGTAATTCCTGTGATATCAAACTGAATTTTCAGCAGTCATATCGCCAGTCTTCGCTGTCACATAATCCTTCATAAATCATTATGATATGCTGGTTTAGTGCTGAACAAACACTTCTTATTAACATCTATATTGAAAACAGTTGTGCTGATGTTTATGGAAATCATTACACATTTTTTCAGGATTCTTTGATGAAGAGAACATTCGAAAGAATTGCATTTATTTGAAATAGGAATCTTTTGTAGCAATATAAAAGTATTTATGGTGACTTTTGATCAGTTTAATGCATCAGTTTCTTAAAAAAAATCTTACTGTGCCCACACTTTTGAACGTGTCGTGTAACTTGAAACATACTGTAACTTAAAGAATTCAAACTTCCTCCTCAGGAAGCCTTTTATTTTTAAAATGATTGAATCTAAGATATTCTAATATTAGGCCATGTAATTCTAGGTCTCAGATAAATGATCATGAAAAATAAAAATAGGCATAATCTTTACCAACATTATAAGTAGACCTCAGTGGAAAAAATAAATACACATTTTTACAGTTAAATTTTAAATTTTTTCGGGAGAGACATATTAGTAATTAAGCTTAAATAACCTAGATGACTCAGTTGGTTGACTTATTATTTGATATGGTTTATTTTGTAGCATCCCTGCCACAGTTATTCACCCATCCATTGTTCGCTTGGGCCTGCAGTACTCTCAGGGCATTATAGCAGGATCCAATGCTCGATCTGTGGCCCTACTACATGCCTTCAAACAGGTAATACATAATAAAACCTATAAAATAGCTGAACCGTTCTTAATTTTGGATTGAAATAGTGTTTCAATAATTTTTTTATAGGTTATTCAAGACTATAGCACACCTCCAAATGAGGAGTTGTCAAGGGACCTTGTGAACAAGCTGTCGCCCTATATCAGGTTCACCTTCTTCCTTGTGAAAATTGATATAGCATGAGCTCAGATGTAGATGTGTTTTATTTGATCTCCGATCTTATGGAGATGTTTAACAAACACTGCAAATTCTCATTACGCCTGCAGTTTTCTCAGCCAGTGTCGACCCCTTTCGGCCAGCATGGGCAATGCCATCAAATACATCAAGAAGGAAATCTCAAATATACCAAGTCAATGCAAAGAAGAGGAGGTAAAAATATTTAAGAGTCACTGAGTCACTAGTTTAGTAGTCTCAGCCTCAGACGTCACGCCCACGGACCGTTGGCTAGACGTCTGATGCATATGGCACACAAAAGTGGAAAAACTTCAGGAGTTTCGAAGTTGTCATCGGATTGGTTGAATTATACAGGATTTCCGGGAGACGTGTATGTCGTGTTCTTTAACGTTCCGCCTGGAAACAAAGCTGCCATGCCGCCAAACCTCCTCACGAAATAAGAAAGCCATCGTGTTTACAACCGTGACGACGAGCGCTTATCAGGATCAACTAAACGCCGGATTCTCAAAAGTATGTGAAAAATGTAAAGTTTGCATCATAGAATCTTTAAAACACGTCCGAGAGTTTTACACACCGGTCTGTTATTGTGGTGACATTTCCACGCCCCGAAACGTGACGATGAACGAAACAAACTGTGATTGGTTGTTTGACATGTCGGTCAAACAGCCTCATAGGCGGGCCTTGGTCAATGTAAGCTGCCATGGCTACGCAAGACTACTAGTTTAGAGACATTAATATACAGTAACAGTATTCTTCCTGTGAATTTCTAAAAGCAATGTTTTCTCAACAGGCCAAAGGGGAACTGCAGGCATGTATTGATAGTTACATAAATGAGAAGATCATTTTGGCTTCTGAAGCCATTTCTAAGTATGCTATTGAGAAGATAAGTAATGGAGATGTCATTCTTGTTTATGGCTGGTAAGATTTTTCAGTTAATTGATGTAATTCTGTAAAAGTCTGGATTCGTTCAGAAGTGTTTCAGAAGTGCCTTTATTGTGTTTTTCCAGCTCTTCACTTGTCAACCACATTCTGTGCAAAGCTTTTGAAAAGCAGAGGAAGTTCAGAGTCATAGTTGTGGACAGTCGGCCCAGACTGGAGGGTAGAGAGACGCTGAGGCGTCTGGTGAAGAAAGGCATCCGATGTACTTACGTTCTCATATCTGCCTTGTCCTACATTCTGCCAGAAGTGAGTCATTCTTTTCAGTAAAGCTTTTTGCCAGCACTTTTTATTTTTAGCTCATTGCGAGGTAAGGTGATTTCATACCAAAATGCATGTACCTTCAAATGATTGATTATGTGAGTGACATTAGCAGTAGCTAAAAATACAGCTTAATTATGGTTTGGTACTTTCGTTCTTTACAATACACAGTAGCAACTGAAGTGGTGCTAATAGAACAAAGATAACTGCTTGGTTTTATCAGTCTCTACCAAATTGAACCACTTTCTTTAAGAACACTAAGAGTTTCTGCACTTTATACACGTACACATTTATTACGGACATTCTTAGATGGCAATTACAGTGTTATTTCAAATGATAATATGGCACTGCAAGGTTCTGAATGTTTAGATTGTTGTGTTAAATTATAGTATGCACTACTGTTCAAAAGGTTGGGGTCACTAAGATTTTTTTTTTATGTTTTTGAAAAAGCCTCTTATCGAACATACAGTAAAACAGCAATAATGTGGAGTAATATTACAATTTAAAATGTCTGTTCTATTTTAATATATTTCATTTATTTATTTCATAATTTATTCCTGTGATGGCAAAGCTGAAATTTCAGAAGTCATTACTCCCAATTTTCAGTGTCACATGATCCTTCATTTTTGTGTTTCAGGATGAATAGTTCAAAAGAACATGTTTTTGAAAAAGCTTCTTATCGAACATACAGTAAAACAGCAATAATGTGGAGTAATATTACAATTTAAAATGTCTGTTCTATTTTAATATATTTCATTTATTTATTTCATAATTTATTCCTGTGATGGCAAAGCTGAAATTTCAGAAGTCATTACTCCCAATTTTCAGTCACATGATCCTTCATTTTTGTGTTTCAGGATGAATAGTTCAAAAGAACAGTATTTTTCAAATAGAAATCTATGATAAATGTCTTTACTGTCACTTTTGATCAATATAATGCTGAATAAAAGTATTAATTTCCTTCCAGAAAAAAAACATTTGAGTGGTAGTGTGATTGCACTAAAGTTAACTGGCCTTTATGTTGCCATTAAAAACATTATCTGAATGCTGAATCAGAACCTGGACTCTGCACTCTTATTTCCAGGTATCCAAGGTATTTCTTGGTGCCCATGCACTCCTTGCTAATGGATATGTGATGTCACGTGTGGGAACTTCCCAAATTGCCCTGGTAGCAAAAGCCTACAATGTACCAGTGCTGGTCTGCTGTGAGACCTACAAGTTCTGTGAACGAGTGCAGACTGACTCTTTTGTATCCAACGAATTAGGTAACTCTGTGATGTTTGGCTTATTTTCTAAGTAACACACACATACATACATATATATTTATATTCACACACACACAAAAAAAAAAAAAAAAACATTTTTTTTTTTTTTTTTTTACAGATGACCCAGATGACCTAATTGTGACCAGAAATGGGAAATTCTGTGATGTTTGGCTTATTTTCTAAGTAACACACACATACATACATATATGTATATTTATATTCACACACACACAAAAAAAAAAAAAAACATTATTTTATTTTTTTTACAGATGACCCAGATGACCTAATTGTGACCAGAAATGGGAAAACTCACCTAGAGAACTGGCAGACTGTTAAATCACTGGGGCTTCTGAACCTGGTGTATGATGTGACGCCACCAGACTTTGTGGACCTTGTGATCACTGACTTGGGCATGATCCCCTGCACCTCTGTGCCTGTGGTACTGCGAGTCAAGAACGTAGATCAGTGAAGAGCAGACAAAACACGGTTCTGCTTCCCTCTTGCATCTGCACATAAGAATCTGTGCACTTCTGGCACCCAATAAACGTATCTATGAAATGGAACAAGCTTTTCAAATAAAGCCACAGTTTATGTCCTCACTAGTGGGATCCATTTAATTTCAAATTGTATAACTGGTCCAATTCCAGTTTCGAAAAAAGTCCACCTAATTAGATTTTCTTTGGAAAATTCTCAAATTAATACTTAGAATTGTTGTACACAAGATCAAGAATGTCAGATAGCTTTGTTATTGTGTCAGATCCACGAAATTTAAGAAAGTGTCTGTAAACCCTGTGTTTTCAATTTTGGCGCATCATGGTGAGTGTATAGACATAAACATCTATCATCCTTTTTTGGATAGTTTCTGTTGCTGAAGTCCTTTCATAGATGTGAAAAGGGAAAAAGAACATGGTGCAAATGTGTGTAAGATCATGCAAAAGCTGAATGTGTTGCATAAGAGGTTTTGTTTGTACTACCAAAACCTTGGAAACGCTACAGAAAAATAAATGGCTGTTGGCTGATTCTTTGTGATATTGTGACAAATCTTTATTTTAGGTACCAGGCTGCCAAGGTACATGCTGAATTCCCTACCACAATACTACATTATTGACAAAAACCCACATAATGTAATTTACGTATGTCAGTATTCTACTAATAGTGTGTCCATCTATATATCTCAGATGGAACAGATTCCCTTTTACACTCTTACGCTGCCAAAAAGAGAAAAGCATAGTTACAGAGGTTGAAGGATCATCAGTTAGGATATAACATGTGACATCTGTAAACAGCAGGATGTGGCAGTAACGATCTACATTTTTCACAAATAACAACAGTCCTACAACACCCATGTCCCAATCTGTAAAATTAATTATTTTTCTACGTCAAAAACACAAATTTTTAAGTAAACATCTTTAAAAATGAAGATAATTTTTGTCTTAAAGCAACACAAAATATTTGTCCTTAATCATTGTTATAATACATGAGTGCTTCACTTTGACATGTTTAGGAGTCTAAAGATCAGTCAGAAATGTGGCTGCCCTCCAAACACAATCGGCGAGGTCCGTCTACGGTCAGTTTTCCCTTTACAGACCAGCCTTATCAAGGCTGTAAAAATGTGACAGTATTCATGAAAGCTTTCAAAAAATGTATAAATAAAAAGATTTAAGGACCTTGAGAGTTAAAGGAAAGTAAAACATTCAGCACAAACTGCAAACTTTTAACATTAAAAAAAAAAAAAAATGTCTTGCAAACCTGCTTTTGGCAAGTATAAAAAAACAAGCAGATGGTTCATACCATCCAGTGTATGAAACTTTTTGGTGTCTCCTGCACCATTTTCAGGCTCCACGTCAGCCCAACAGTCAGTTTTCTTTAAAACTCAAGTGTTCTTGACCTTTCGTCTTTGTGTGAACCAGAGTAAAGATGAAACCACAACTGTAGATCCGGTTAGTATCCCAAGCACCTTAACTATAGGAAACGCACCCTGCAGTTGTTAAAGGATAATGAATGTGTGCGATAAAGGAGTAATGGCCAACCTGTTTGGGATGATTTGACGGAGGTCTCACCTGTCTCATGCACTTGTATCCATGGAAATTTTGCAGACAGCTACACTCAAAGAACCCTGGTCCATATGGGCTGCAGAATGAGTTTTCAGGGCAATCCCAGGCTGAAGAGACAAACCATAATCAAGAAATGCATTCTTTTTTTTTTCATTTTGAAGACTTGAGATCCCAGTTTATTAATTACTTACGCATCTGCGCAGTCTGATTGCAAGTATTTTTCTGTCCTTCGCAGATTTTGGCATTGTTTTTCACTTCAACCTTCTCCCATGATGCATTGCCCCCTGGACACTCCAGTTTAGAGGGTAGTAAACTAAGTAAAGATTTGTCAAGTTAACTCAATGTGTTTAAGCTATTTTCAGTCTTTTAGATCTTTTAAATGCCATGGACCCATGGATGAATATCGTCATCACAATACCCCATTTATACTGTGAAATAAATCATATAAATATACATAAAACATAATTTGAAAAATATTTAGTTTTTATTATAGTTACAGTATTATTCTTTCCACTGCACATACTGTTAGATGTATTATTTATGTAAATATTTGTATTTATTATTTGTATTATTTTATTAATTTTGATTATATATATATATATATATATATATACATCTATTACACTGTTTTTCTCTAAACTTTTTCATGGACGCCCTGACCTCCAGATCCCAGCTGAAAACCCCCTGACTTAAATGTTATAAACATGATATAAAGTGCTCACGCATAACTTACAGTTGGGTAAGATGGCTGAAACCCTGAAATATGAAATCGCTCAGATTGGAGATGGGGTTGTTGGAGAGGTCTCTGTGAAAACATAGAATGACAACAGTTAGATATTCAATTCAGTTCTAAAAGTGACAGATTATCATGATAAAAAACCTGCTCTTGTACATACATTATGAATGTAGTGGATGAATTATACAGGTGCTCTACATGACTCATAGAGCAGTTTGCCAAGTCCAACCTAAAACAGTACAGAACAGTTAGAGTTATACATAGAAAAGAAATGTCATAATTAAAAAATTGTGGAATACTAGAAAGTTTTCCTACCCTATAATGGTGTCTATATTGCTGGTATTATTTCCAAAACAGCAGCGTCCCCTAACATGGCCTTTTGTTAGGCAGAAATCCCAGACAGGACTGTCTTGTCGTACAGTCCCTTCACACATTTGACATACCTAGAGAAAACAAAGGTGAAAGGCGAGCTTTAAAAAACATTGTAAAACAACATTCAATGTTTTACTTTACGACAGTGATGACAAATGGCAACATTGTGACTTATCTACTGTAGCATGTAAGTATTATTTCATTACAGTCATTTTGCAAATCGTCTCACCTGTGCGTCAGTATCCTTGCTGTCGACATATACATTGAATAAAACAATAAAAACAGTACATAAATATATAGTAGATGCTGTAACGCTAGCTGCCATTTTCTCCAAAACAAAGTCATGTGACTCGATGATCATGTGACGTTCAATTCGCGTCAACAAGGCGGCGCAAATATGTTGCATTTCTCACTGTGAAGTTTCGACAGAGACGAAACACTGACAAAACACAGACTGCTTTTTCACAATTCAAGTTATTGAACTGATATAGATCATTGTCGCCATACCATCGCCATTTATATTCAGTCTGGAAATTTAAAATAAGGCACATCCACGAATACGATGACTTTTTTTTACATTATTAGCATATATCCCCTGTTGTTTTATTAATTTACTTAATTAATGTTAAATTAACATATCAAAAATTTAAATTAATTATCAAACATAAAATTAACCTCGCATAACAACAAGTAGTTTGGCTACAAAAATGTATTTATCTCCCCTTAAATGTGGATTTTGGACTGTCCCAGCTCAGAGGTGACACTCAAAAATAAAATAAACACATAAATAAAGTAAAAAAGTAAAAAAAAAGGGAAATTAACTTAATTAAATTGAAAAAAAACCCCATCTCATTCCATGTGCCAATTTTAGACAAATTAGTTTTGAGTGCATTTGTCGAGATAAACCATTCAGCTGTTACCAAAGTTACTGTAATAAATAAATAAATATCTTTCAGATATGGGATTTTTAAGTTTATCCATAACTATAATAGCGACAAAACACTATGGTGCCCTGTTGAGTTAATTTAGGCAACCCTATTGCCCATTTTGGTGCTTTTTAATTAATACATTTGATCACTTTTGTCTAATAATGTTTATTGCTATGAAGTTGCAAAAACGTAGCCTATTAGACATAACAGGACATCAAAAATGTATAGCAAATATTTTTGTAAAAGTTTGACCTCCTTAAGCAAACTTTTGCTAAAAAATTAAGCACCTCCTTTCATTTTGCTGAGAGAGAAAAAAGACAGGGGGCGTTAAATACCTCAAATCACAAAGATGGTTTAACCTGCTCTTTTGAGAAACGATTTAGCTCATATTTAAATACTCTTTGATGCAGCTTAACCGCGTTGCTTGTATCACACAGCCATTTTTGAGCCCATTTAAATTTTAAACATTTACATAAAAATAAGTTTATGTCGTTATGGAGAGATTGTTTACTACAAAGTACTACGCTTGCGACTTGTTCATGCCAAAGGATCTCGAATGAACATTTTTACGCAATACCCCCCCCCCCCCCCCCCCGCCCACCCTCCCCCATCAGA
>NW_015505290.1:739567-750549 GCF_001515645.1 Sinocyclocheilus grahami | reverse complement strand
CGCTCTGGAGGAATGGTTTGATCCAGACTGTTGCAACGCTTCGGGAGAGCGCAGATACATATTGAATACATTACAGCAGAGAGGCTTCATCTATAGCGCTGGAAGGTTTCGCTACAATGCAGACGGATGTGTGTTCTTCTTAACGCCTTAACAAGTTGGAGCACAGTATCGGTATCTCGAAATGCATGCTGCGACAAACAGTTTCTTCATTTGTTTCCTCTCCATACTCGGTCGTATGTACCAATGTAGGTAGAAACGGGGGCTGCAGACAGCCGCGGAGCACCTTTACGTGGAGTAATCTGAAAGTGAATTGGATCGTGGGCCTTGCGACGGCACTTTGTGTTTTGCAGACTCGACTCCCACATTCTTTTACAGTGCGCGAGGAAGCGAGAGGACCGATTTAGCGATACATTGCCGACAATGAACGTGGAATTACCTCCAGTTGCAACATGGCTGCTGCTTAGATGTTTATTGGAAAAGTTCAGCCCTGAACATTAAGAAAGTTTTTAAAATAATCCACGTCGCAAGAAAAGAACTTTCCTGTCGTAGCTCTGGACTGGACTGGACTGGACTGGACTACACCGGGAATCGGAGCGAGTGTAGCTCGCCGTGATTCAGTTTGGTCCCTGCATGACAGCAGACCAACACCGAGGGCTTTCCGTGAACACTCTCGCTTTTAACAGCATCTTCATCTCGGTCAAAGACTTGTGATCTTACAGTAGACAATGCATTTCTCCATCCCCGAGACGGAGGTTCGCTCCGATGAAAATGGATCGACTTATGTGGTAAGTGTGGTGGAGGTCAAATAAGCGATGCGCCTAGCTTTTCCATTCGGAGACGCTGCCTGTAGAATAGTGGTGCTTTGAATCTCTGTTGTGAACCAATCTTTTCAGTGAATGAATCTTTCGCTGACTGACGGAATTTGAGGGAACATGTCCGTTCATCCAGATCGTCGTATGAGTCACAGTCTCGTCCACAACAAGAAGAGAAAGATGCGGAAGAATTCTGAATATATTAAAATGACAGATGGACGTAATTTCTTAGTTCATTTAGGCTATTGGCTGTCTTCTTTTAAAATCCTTCACAGTTGACAAAATGGAGGTAAATTATAGATGTACTTTGTTTCCATTTGAGGGTAAAATGCTTGTAATACTTAAACACTCTTTCTGGAGTCTCTTACTAGATTTGTAGAAATCTAGTTTCTAATAAAACAGTCATTCTTGAGAAGTGGGACAAAACAGGGTGCAAAATTGAAAAAATAAAACCTTGTACTCCGATAAATTGAGACTACATGTACAGGTGCATCTCAATAAATTAGAATGTCGTGGAAAAGTTCATTTATTTCAGTAATTCAACTCAAATTGTGAAACTCGTGTATTAAATAAATGCAATGCACACAGACTGAAGTAGTTTAAGTCTTTGGTTCTTTTAATTGTGATGATTTTGGCCCACATTTAACAAAAACCCACCAATTCACTATCTCAACAAATTAGAATACTTCATAAGACCAATAAAAAAAATTTTTTTGTGAATTGTTGGCCTTCTGGAAAGTATGTTCATTTACTGTACATGTACTCAATACTTGGTAGGGTCTCCTTTTGCTTTAATTACTGCCTCAATTTGGCATGGGATGGAGGTGATCAGTTTGTGGCACTGCTGAGGTGGTATGGAAGACCAGGTTTCTTTGACAGTGGCCTTCAGCTCATTTTCCTCTTGACAATACCCCATAGATTCTCTATGGGGTTCAGGTCTGGTGAGTTTGCTGGCCAGTCAAGCACACCAACACCATGGTCATTTAACCAACTTTTGGTGCTTTTGGCAGTGTGGGCAGGTGCCAAATCCTGCTGGAAAATGAAATCAGCATATTCAAAAAGCTGGTCAGCAGAAGGAAGCACGAAGTGCTCCAAAATTTCTTGGTAAACGGGTGCAGTGACGTTGGTTTTCAAAAAACACAATAGAAGGAAACCTTTGCAGGTGTTTTGAGTTGATTAGCTAATTGGCATGTCACCATATTCTAATTTGTTGAGATAGTGAATTGGTGGGTTTTTGTTAAATGTGAGCCAAAATCATCACAATTAAAAGAACCAAAGACTTAAACTACTTCAGTCTGTGTGCATTGAATTTATTTAATACACGAGTTTCACAATTTGAGTTGAATTACTGAAATAAATTATCTTTTCCACGCCATTCTAATTTATTGATACGCACCTGTATGTATCTTATGTACTAAGCTACTGAGCTATGCTTTGATACAACCTCCCAACTTTTCTCGTTTTTAACAAAATGTGCTTTTTTACCTTGGACTGTGTAATATAATTTCAGCTTTATCTTTAACAGCATTCAAGATCTTTTTAACATTTCAAAACACATTCTCCTGTTAGCAGACAGATTACACTTTCACATGTGACCAACAATTCCACAACAAATATAAAATATCAAAATGAAATATTATCAAAATATTCAACTGACGGAGGTGACAAAACTGATGGAGTTGACACATCTTGAATAAATGTGACATTTATTCAAGAGTCACATTTAAGTATTTTGATTAGGGCTGCACGATAAATCGCATGCGATATTTAACGCGCATCTTGTCAGTAAAGCCGTTCGGTAATCAGCGGTAAATCTCCATCACGTGCGTGCTTTCACATTGAGCAGCATTAACTACACAGAGCCGTTGTTCACTGACTAGCTGCGCAAAACCACGTTCATATTCGCGCGATTTTTGTCGCAGCTCGTCAGTGAACAACAGCTCTGTGTAGTTAATGCTGGTCAATGTGAAAGCAACCACGTGATGGAGATTTACCGCTGATTACAGAACCGGCTTTCTGACAAGATGCGCGTTAAATATCGCATGCGATTTATCGTGCAGCCCTAATTTTGATATATCATTGGAACACAAAATCTTATGGTGGTGACATCTGACAGTGTTGACAAATTTGGCATTTCTTTCACAAAACCAGTGGAGTTCATGAAGTAGCCATTTAATTTTTTTCTGTTGATGTTAGATGCTAATGGAACCTGCTTCAGGAGAATAAAATTATCTAAATATCTAAGTTTTTAAAGCTAATAGCAGTTACCCTTGCTGGGCCGGTTTTGTCCCACGTCTCAAGAATGACTGAAGACTCGTTTTAATCTTGAAATACTAGGTTTTTAATAAACGAATTGGTTGAGTGAGTGATTGAATGATTCACTTATTACCCTCAACGCAATCTGACAGGATAAGAATAACGATTCAGTAAACAAAGATGAATAGTGAACGGATTCAAAAAACTAAAACCTAACTACTAAATATGAATATGGAATAGATATGAATATTCATACATCTATTGTAAGAGTATGGCTAATATTTCTTAAAAATATGTACATAATTTGTCATTTTAATTTCAATCTTATTTTACATTTCAGTTTATTTGATTTAATTACAGTCTTAAAATTGCAAGATTTTATGTGTGTCCCTTTACGGCTTATTAAAAGGCAACAAAAATGACTGAAGGTGGAATCAGATCAGGAAGCTTTGCTAATGGATGTTCATAAACTCCATCTAGCATCTTCTAAAGTTGTTGTTGTGTGAATTAGATTCACAGTGCCTCAGTTCTTCTGGCATCTCTCCCACAGCCATATGCAGTGCAAGATTGCCATTTCTTTCAGCATAACAGTTATCCAGCCTAACTGGAAACAAAGCTGGCTCACTATGAAGACATGACACTTCATTTGTCTATGAAACAGCGAGTAGAGCCTATCAATAACAGACAGCTTCAGTTTGGCTCCTGAGGTTACGTCTGTATTGCAGTGAACTATGGATTGATTACAAAGCATATTTTGCCTGAATCCTTTCTCGTAGGTGTCTGCAGATGTGCAGCCTGTGGTGTTGACTCTCCTTAGCCACCAAATGATTTGAATAAGGGCTGAGATTATTTATGAGCTCCACATTGTTTGTGTCCATCTGTGACTGTGATTCAAAGAGAATTTCTCCATCACAGATCGCCAGTGACGTTCTCAATAGATAAATCTTTCAAGGACACTAAGATATAAATTGGTCAGATGTATGAATCACACTGACTTTTTACTGCTTTTATATTTTTGCTTCACTTTTGTTCATAAGATATTTATTGTTTTGCATAATTTAAACAGATTTTGCATGAATAGGTTCACCCGGTTACTGGTCAAGAGGGGGATTGGGAAATTTTTTTTGTTTTGCTTTTGAATGTCTCTTCTGTTCAGCAAGGTATTTACTTGATAAAAAAAAAACAGTAAGCATTGTGAAATATTATTTAAAATAACTGTTTTCTGTGTGAACCTATTTTAATATGTAATTTATTTTTGTGATGCAAAGTTGAATTTTCACCATCATTACTCCAGTCTTCAGTGTCACATGATCCTTCAGAAATTAGTCTAATATGCTGCTTTGCTGCTCAAGAAACATTTCTGATTATTGTTAATGTTGAAATCAGTTGTGCTGCTTCATATTTTGTGGAAACCATGATACACCGACATTCAAAAGTTTGGAGTTTATATATTATGATTATTATTATATATTAAATATATTCAAACAAATGCTGTTCTTTTGAAATTTCTATTCATCAAGGAATCCAGAAAAATAAAATGTATCACGGTGTCCACAAAAATATGAAGCAGCACAACTGAAGACTGGAGTAATGATGCTAAGAATTCAGCTTTGCATCACAGAAATAAATTACATTTGACAATATATTCAAATAGAAAACAGTTATTTTAAATTATAATATTATTTCACAATTTTGTATTGTATTTTTAATCAAATAAATGCCGCCTTTGTTAGCAGAAGAGACATTCAAAAACATAAAACTGATTTAAAAACCTGAGAGAGAGCGCTTTGTTCCTCTCTGCATTCACTCTCAATTGTAGGTGGTTTTCTTCAGACATCTAAAGCACAATGTTGTTTTACTCTATATTCGTCTTATTCTAAATTTGTCTTACACTATATTCAGCTGGGAGTTTCATATATGCTTTGGGAACCGTTCATGTCACCAAATATGCATACTTTGCCAAAGAGCCACAAAAATGAGTGGGCTGCAATTTAAATGGCAGACGTCCTGTTCAAAGACAAGGGCAAAAAAGTATTGCATTTCCTGAAGACTTGCATACTCATTCTTCCTTTTTTTATATATTTCACGACAAGTAAAGGCATGGCAGTTTCATCCTACCTCTGTCAGTAGACTTGTTCTAGCTTTGATATCTTTGATGACTCATGTATTAGCTGTGTAGTGGCGGTTGCATGCCGTGCTGTCAATAATTGGGTCATTGCATGCTGTACATATTTGCAGAAGTCTTTTTAATAGCATTGAATGCATGTGAATTCAGTGAGGTCTGATGAAACCTTCTTATAGTATCCACAGTAAGATGGAGAACATTACACAACGACCTCCTGAAACAAAGTCAAACAAAGAAAACATTTTTGGGTCAGAACTGCTCAGTATTTTATGTGAATTACTCGATTTGATTGCAGATTTTAAACGCCCCACGACCCACAAGAATGCCTTAAGAAATGTTTTTCCTGTGTTTCTGAAACGGCACCCGTCATATTTGGTTTCTCCATTCTGAAATCAAAGTCCCCTAGACACATTTTGATCTGTGTCTAGTTTAAGCATTGCTTGTTTTCTGTAATTTAAGTAATAGTCCAGTATCTCACTTACTTTTCAACATGTGCAAAATGATGAGTAGTCAAAACAACAACAAATCAGGAGGTCAGACAATAGTGCAAAAAGGTGTTCCTCAAAACCAAAAGCTTACTTTTCTTTGACAAAAAATGGTGGCAAGAATCCATGCATATCGAAATATGATTATTGTGCCTTCCTGGTTGTATTTGTTGGCATGGATGCAATATCAGCAACAGCTGGAAAGCTTCTGGGGAGAAAAAGAAAATGGTGAACTGAATGGCCTTGGTTTCCAGGCTCAGTAAGGGATAACCACTTTAGAAACGTCTTGTTCTTTTGTGGTATGGCTAAAATAAGAAGATGACACAATTGTACTCAATTGACACAGTCTTTGATTTTAGTGTCAAAATGTTTCACTTTAAAATCATTAGCCTGTTCCCATGTAATAACTTGATTTTTGTGTTGGAAAAAAAAAGAGTGTTTTTGTTGTTGTTGTTGTTGTTTTTTTTATAATGCATATGGTTTTATTTCTAGTAAAATCAGTGTCTGGTTATTAATTGGCCTTTCAAATTACTTAGGAATATATATTGAGTGTTTATTTTATTTTATGTACACTACCATTGAAAAAGAGGAAATTAATACTTTAATTCAGTAAAGATGCATTAAACTCATCAAAAGTGACCGCAAGACATTTTGAATTAATAAAATCTATTTCAAATAATTGCTGTTTCTTTGAACTTCCTATTCATCAAAGAATCTTGAAAAAATGTATCATGGTTTCCACAAAAAATATTAAGAAGCACAACTCTTTTCAAAATGTATAATAATTTATATGAGAAATTATTATATAATATTTTTTTCTCGAGTATCATATCAGCATATTAGAATGATTTCTGAAGGATCATGGGACTTTGAAGATTGGAGTAATGCCTGCTGACAATTCAGCTTTGCCAACACAGGATTAATAAATTATGTTTTGAAATGTGTTCAAATAGAAAACAGATATTTTAAATTGTAATAATATTTCATTATTTTTACTATATTTTTTATTAAATAAATGCATTCTTGGTTAACACACGTATTTTACGTATTAAAAAACAAAACAAGCGGATAATAATAAAATAAATGAAAAATCTTACTCCAAACTATTCAGAGTTTATTTTTATAATGTATAACTGTTTTTCCTTCTGCAGGCTTACAATATCCATGTGAATGGTGTCTTGCATTGTCGAGTACGTTACAGCCAACTCCTGGGCCTCCATGAACAGGTGAACACACATTTTCATCACAACCTTCATTTCAGAAATTAGTATTGCACACATTTTTTCAAGGATTGACACATGAAAAGCTGTTTATTTCAAAACCGTATTGAGACATTAGTTACAAATCACTGGCTATAAAATCAACCACTTAATAGTCCGTTAGTGCTGTGGATGCTGAGATGTGAAATGTGTTCTGAAAATGCAATGCTTCACTGAAACTGAGGAAGTGAAACATAATTAGATCAAAATCACACACACACACACACACACACACAGTATGCTTATACTGAAAATAGATTGTTGTGATTTGAAGTGAATTGTTTTCTGAATTGAATACTACAGTTAATAATATGAACGTCTGTTGTATTATGCACTGTTTTGGATGTGACTGGACTCTCTGCAGTAAGCCTAAAAACATCTCTAATTTGCTTCAGATTTTACTGAGGTTGTGTGAGGAAAAACACATTTGGACAGGATTATAATCACAAAGTACACCGGTGAAACACAACTTGAAAATGAAAAATGAAGCTGTGATCGTATTCACCAGTACTGAATAGGTCACAATGGTGGGAAATATTTTGAGTGGTCACCCACTGAAAGTGACGCATCGTTCTCATTAAAGGATCTGCCTATTGCCTTTCTAACACCTACCAATGTCACAGACACTAAGTTTCCTCATGAATGAGAGAGAACTTCAGTGATCTCCCCATAAGAGCATGTTGTGTTGTTGCTAGGTAGCAGGGCTTTGAGGGCCTAGTCAGATCATACCTGGTCATATGATGCAATCCGTAGAGGCTGTCATGGTGTGAGGCTTGCGGTTAACCCTTAAAATGGGACTTCAAATGATCATAACTTTATAAACGATCCTTTTGTAAAATATATTTATTATATTTAAAATTATAATATATATTATTATTTATATTATGATATTATAATTATAAAAAATGATATTTATTCATTTTAATAAATATATATATTAGAGATGCACCGATTGCAATTTTCTCGGCCGATTCCGATTTTAAATTTTTTGTTAGTGTAACCTGCCGATACCGATTTTCTTTCTAAGAACTATAATTTACAACATGTACAAACAAAAATCGATACTGTTTTTTTTTTTCAATGCAAAAAAATACAAATGCTCTCACTTAAACAACATTAATAAAGTGCTCTGTGACTGGAAAGAGATCGAAATAACAATTACCTGAAAATGAGTTGCTGTATAACAAAACAGATGTTGTTTTTTCCCACTAATCTTATTAAATGTGTCATCTTTCACATCAGTTTCTTACATTTGTTTCAGTTAATTCATTTAGAATAATAAGAAACTGTAGAGTTGTTATCATTCAAATGAAATCAGTATCAACAAGCTCCATCTTTCCATCTCTCTCTCGCACTCACTTAACACAGGCTTCAGGCTGCGTGAGCCTCATCTGACACAACATTAATACAGTATCAGTCGCCGTTTACACTGCATGCAATAAAACCAGAATTATTCTCGCGCGAAAAGTTTTGGTGGCCAAGTTTCAGTTCTTCCTTAGTTATTTTTGTTATTGACGTTTTAATCAGGCTTCGGTTGGGCGAGTAAAATTCTCTCTCACTTGCCCCTTTAAAAAATCTACTTGTCCCAGACAAGCGTTAATCGAGCAGGGCTCCAGACTGCGACCATTTTTTCTGCCGGTGCGACTAATTTTTGTGAGCGGTCGCACTGGCGCGACCACCGCGTTGTCCAACTCATAAGTGCTGCCATTTCTGTTGCATTTGAGAAACATTAAACGGCAAACGAAACTAAGTTGAAACAAAGTTGATTTCGCGACACTGTTACTGCACAGATGCAACAGTGCTGCGAGATCCAGTGAGAAGCGTTTGAATTCTCCGCACAATGATAAGGTCGCTGCGAGATCTAGTGAGAATCATTCAAATTCTGCACAGAATTCTCGGTTATAAACAGCGCTGACATACCTCAGGAAACCGGAAGCGGTAACGCTAACTGTAACCGTGGTGTTGCGGTAGAAATAGTCGAATGCATTACATCATTCATTTCAGGGTTTGTACTACCTTTTGAGAGAGCAATTCAAGCACTTTTCAATGACTTTCAAGCATTTCACACAACTATTTCCAGCACTTTAAATCTCTAAAATGATCCAGTTTGAATGTTAATTTTAACGGGATGACCAAAATATACTTTGTGGTAAACAAACATCAAATCACAATTATAACCAGTAGGGGTGTGACGAGACACTTATCCCACGAGACGAGATGAGACAGGAGACTGGGTTCACCAGAACGAGACTAGATTTTTAGACTTCTTTAAAGAAATCCTCAATGATGAAATATATAGGGGAAATTTGTCTTTTATTCAACTGAAAAACACAAAATGCAAAAAAGTAGGTGCATTTTGAAATCAACTTGTACTTTATGAAATTAAACATATATTTTAATAAAATGTATGCAGTAATAATATGTTAACACTGCAAAATGTTTTGCCACAAACTCAACGGACAGGCAAGTAATTGCACAAAAATTATAAATAATATAAAGTCAGTCAAGTTTACATTATTTAGTAAACTGATTTCCACTTTAATAAAAAAATATATAATAAACACGATTAATGTATCAATTTAAAAGAAAAAAGCAGTGGATGCCAAACTGGGGGGCGCGGCAAGGCTGAGGGATAGTTAGGGCCCTATGAAATCCGTTTTATTTTTTCCTAAATTCCGTTTTATTTTTTTCCAAATTCCGTTTTTTCCATTTAAATTTTTCTCGACTCCTTTTTAATAGTTAAATTAAATTGTATTAATTAAAAAGCATGTCTAATTAATTCAAATCATTAAACGTATACATTTTCACATCAATTTATTAAAAGTTTAACAAAAATTACATGTTTAGGGCACTATGAAATGTTTTATTTTTTCTCACCATATTATTTATTGTTACCAAATTCTGTGTTTTAGCATGTCTAATTATTTGAATGCATAAAACAACTTTAAATTTTTTTTTTTTCTTAAAGTAACCTTATTAATTTTTTTTTTTCATCAGAAATTCTGTGTTGTGTATTTACATTTTTCTGGTTGTCAAATGAAGGCATAAAATATTAATTTAATTTATCATTTATCTTTTAATTATTGAAAATTAAGCAAACAATATTTATTGGCAAACTAAGGGGATTTACTATTAAAATTAAAACATAGAAGAAATGTTTTGTGTGATTTATTCCTTAAAAAATTAATGTGTGTGTGTGTGTAGTAAATGAAACCGCGTGTCTGCGCCATTCATTAGCAGAGACCGGCAGAACATGCAGGATTCATATTTGAATCGATGTTTGCGGCTTAATATTTACAGATACTAGTCCATATCGTGATTTGATTTAAGTGTTATTTATTGGCAAACTAAGGGGATTTACTATTAAAATTAAAACATAGAAGAAATGTTTTGTGTGATTTATTCCTTAAAAAATTAATGTGTGTGTGTGTGTAGTAAATGAAACCGCACGTCTGCGCCATTCATTAGCAGAGACCGGCAGAACATGCAGGATTCATATTTGAATCGACGTTTGTGGCTTAATATTTACAGATACTAGTCCATATCGTGATTTGATTTAAGTGTAATGACCTACTTTTGATTAATTCATTCAAAATTTGACAAATTCCGTGACATTCAGCATTAAACTGTGAATTCTGTTTTTATGACTGGATAAAGACTACACTGTGTAATTTTTCCCGCTTGTCATGCGGCCACTTGCCTGATGTAACATAAAATATCTTACATACCACCACTTGTGAACGAGCCAGTGTAATGCAAATATATCTGAAAGGTCTGCGTGAGGATATCGTCACGTTCTCATGAGACCAATCAGATCTCGCGAGACACATCGGATCTCGTCACACACCTAATAACCAGTTGACGCCAGCAGAGGAGCACTTATTGGCATATTAGTCATTAATTTCTACCTTTTCTCTATATTTTGGAATTTATAAAATCACTATTATAAAATATCAAATCATCAAGAAATCTGATTTTGTCAGAATTTTACACTTTTTTTTGTGTGTGTATGAAGTAAGAAAAGTCACAAAGTGCCTTGAAAAAC
>NW_015505290.1:694491-739550 GCF_001515645.1 Sinocyclocheilus grahami | reverse complement strand
AGCCAGTGTAATGCAAATATATCTGAAAGGTCTGCGTGAGGATATCGTCAGGTTCTCATGAGACCAGGTTCTCATGAGACCAATCAGATCTCGCGAGACACATCGGATCTCGTCACACCCCTAATAACCAGTTGACGCCAGCAGAGGAGCACTTATTGGCATATTAGTCATTCATTTCTACCTTTTCTCTATATTTTGGAATTTATAAAATCACTATTATAAAATATCAAATCATCAAGAAATCTGATTTTGTCAGAATTTTACCCTTTTTTTTTTGTGTATGAAGTAAGAAAAGTCACAAAACAATAGTAATTTTATGATAAAATGATCTATATTTTAATACTCCCACACACCACCCCCAGCACTACCAAATCTGCTCCTGGCGCCACCATCTGTAGAACTTATTGGCGCTGGTGCCACTGCTCTCAAATGTTAGTCTGGAGGCCTGTGCCTGAGCCTGTGGTTCCCCCACAGTTTACATTGGCCCTAGACATAGCCTATTACAAATCACTTTGCATCATCTTCACTCACAGTGAAGAACTTCCACACTGACGACATGTTTACATGCGGCTGTGAGCATAAGTGTGACATCAAAATGGATCAGTGCATCTCTTATATGTGACCCTGGACCACAAAGGTCTTAAGTCGCTGGGGTATATGTGAAAATAGCCAAAAATACATTGTATGGGTGAAAATCATTGATTTTTCTTTTATGCCAAAAATCATTAGGATATTAAGTAAAGATCATGTTCCATGAAGATATTTTGTAAATGTCCTACTGTAAATATATTAAAACTTAATTTTTGATTAGTAATATGCATTGCTAAGAATTCATTTGGACAATTTTAAAGGCGATTTTCTCAATATTTAGATTTTTTGCACCCTCAGATTCCAGATTTCCAAATAGTTGTATCTCTCCCAAATATATCTGTCATATCCTAACAAACCAGGCATCAACAGAAAGCTTATTTATTCAGCTTTCAGATGATGTATAAATCTCAATTTCGAAAAATGTACCCTTTTGACTGGTTTTGAGGTCCAGGGTCACATATAAATATATATAGTATTTATTCATATTTTGAATTAATTTTTCTGAAGCGCGTCGATTTTTACAAAGCTCATCGGTCTGAAAAGCGAGGTGTGCTCTGATTGGCCAGCTATCCAGTGTGTTGTGATTGGCCGAATACCTCAAGTGTGTGACGGAAATGTTACGCCCCTTACCATACTGTGATGCCCTGTCCGGCCGGAGCGACGAGACAAAACCAATAAAACCCATTATAAAAGAGGCATTTGTTGCATCCAGTGGGGACATAATTACTGATTATAATGATTTATAACGTCTTTTTACGCATTGCGTTGTGTTGCATCGCGCCGGGTAAACATAAAACCATGTCTGCATTTGTGATCGGAGAAATGACAAACAACAAGTGTTACTCTACACTGCTCAAAACTCGCGTTTGAATCGTCAGTGGCAAATTTTTTAAATTTGAAAACGTACTTGCAGACTGTGAGTCAGAACAGCCGGCATTGTAGTCTACTCTCCGAGGATCAGGAAACAGTCCTCCATAAAATGCGCTGAACACATCTGAATATTTGGGTTGAAGTGTTCTGGAACAGTGTTGTAAACACAACTTAACCACTGATTTCTAGTCGTGTCCTCTTTTGGAAGTCCAAACAAAGTAGTTTCGGTTTCACAACGAAACACACAGTCTTCACACAATGGCAGCGGCGGTGGCAGCAACAATAAAGTTACGCCTTCTTTCTTTGCGTGAACATTTGAGTGGCGTTATGCAAATCTTCCCACACAGTGACATAGACATGTGGGGCTGTGTTTAAACGAGGCGTTTTAGGAGGGTGTGGACCAGTCTTAACTTTTATAAAGAATATCTCTTTGGGTTTGAGACTTTAGTATTTGCAACTTTAGGGATCTTATCTATTAACAAACGGCTTGTAACACTCCAAAGAGAAGGGAAGACTTGAAATCGCAGCATATATGACCCCTTTAATCATTTTATTTATTTTTTTATATTTCTATTTAGCTTTAATTTTTATTTTAGTTATATTAATTTTAGTGCTTTAACTTAAAATGATTCAACTATTCAACATTTTTCACCTAATATTTATATTTTGTTATTTCAGCTCTTTCAATTATTGAATTTTTAGTAGTTTTAGTTTTAGTCATCAACACTGCTGAATATATTTCCATATAATTTTCTTATTGTGCTGTTGAATAAAATCCCAATAACACAGATGGAGCAACAGCAGGCATAATTTTTGTAGATGCTGTGAAGTGTAAACAGATTTATTAGCTTGGTGCCTGAGAGACCTGCAGTCAGCATGTACGACAGTGCACAGAGGCCAAGGGCAGGCAGTGGTCAGTTTAATTTTGTCCTCTCAGAATAACCAAACATTCTGTTTTCAGAGTTTGACCTCATCAATTTCAAATGAACTTCTCTCCTTGTGTCCTTTCAGATAAAAAAAGAATATGGACATAATGTGGTGCCAGCTTTTCCACCAAAGAAGATCTTCACCCTCACACCGGCTGAAGTCGATCAGAGGAGAGAACAGCTAGAGAAATACATGCAAGCTGGTGAGAAGCATCTTCTTTTATCTGAAAAGTTCACACAAAAGTTTTGAAACTAGACTCTAAACATTACAAAATACACAAAACAGATATACACTACCGTTCGAAATGTTTGGGGTTAGTAGTATTTTTTATGTTTTTGAAAGAAGTCTCTTATGTTCACCAAGGCTGCATTTATTTGATCAAAAATACAGTAAAAATTTGTAATACTGTGAAATATTATTACCATTTAACACAATTTTAATATAATTTTTTAAAGCAAAACTACTTTATTTGGCCTTCCAAAAGAGGACACAGAAGTTGTATTTACAACACTGTTACAGAACAGTTCAACCCAAATATTCAGATGTGTGCAGCACATTTTATGGAGAACTGTTTACTGATCCTGGTAGAGTAGACTACAATGCCGGCTGTTCTGACTCACAGCCTGTAAGTAACGTTTGCATATTTAAAGGATTATCCACTGATGATTCAAACGCGAGTTTTGAGCAGTGTAGAGTAGCGCTTGTTGTTTGTCATTTCTGCGATCACAAATGCAGACATGGTTTTATGTTTACGTGGCACAATGCAACGTGTAAAAGGACAGTACAAGTCATTATAATTCGTAATTATGTCCCCACTGGATGCAACAAATGCCTCGTTTATAATGGGTTTTAATGTTTTTGTCTCGTCGCTCTGGCCGGACAGGGCATCACAGTATGGTAAGGGGTGTAACATTTCTGTCACACGCTTGAGGTATTCGGCCAATCACAATGCACTGGATAGCTGGCCAATTAGAGCACACCTCGCTTTTCAGACCGATGAGCTTTGTAAAAATCGACGGGGCATAGAGGATAAAAAATAATTAGTTTTTTTAACCTTAAACCGCATAAACGCATTGCATTACACCAAATACACAAAATAATGTTCTTTTTAGCAGCATCATATGACCCCTTTAATGAAGAGAACATTTAAAAGAGCCACATTTATTTGAAATACAAACGTTTTGTAACACTATAAAACTCCTTACTGTCACTTTTGATCAATTTAATGCACGTGTCAAACTCAAGGCCCGCGGGCCTATTTCGGCCCGCCACATCATTTTATGTGGCCCGTGAGAGCATATGATTGTCTTAAAATAAAAAGCTATGCAGCTTTATATCATAAATTATGAAAGTGCGTATCAATACCACAAGTTTCTGTTTCTATTTGGCGTTCTATTTATACGCATAAATTGACTTTGGTGTGCATATGATACGCAATGGTTAGGATTAGGGGTGTGGGGTTTTTCAGTTGATGAAGAATGCGTGGACGGCTCAAAGGAATAAGTGCGGACCTCCGTGCTAGAGCCCCACCGACGGAAATGGAAAAACACAATATTCTCCATTCATTTAACGAATTTAAAAAATTGATTGCAGCTTTCAGACACTACTTTCTTCTTGTTTTAAAAGTTAGTTTGAGGCGGTTTCTATTGAGTTATTTTAATGACAAATGTCCAGAGCACATATTGCCTATGCGAGAGCACATCAAATGCACGTCAACTGGCAAACTCCTGGAAAGTCTAAGGATCCAGTAAGCAAATGCATTCAAACAGTAAGTTCAAAACAGCGCTAATGCAGAGAAAACATGGCCGATTTCATCAGAGATGGCAGAGATAATAGTACTCACGTACAGATGTAAAAATCAGCAAGCTTGGGCTTAAAAGCACAAGTGTTTTATACTGGATGCTGACTGAAGTTGTTTTAGATTACGCAGTAGTCAGTGGTTTAGTAAATCTGGATCAGTCAGGTCAAGGTAGCTCATTTAGTGGTCTTTTGGCGTCCCCCTGTGTTCCTGTTTGGTATCGAAGATTGACTTCAATTTTTTTATTAAGGGTGCTTTCACACTAGCACTTTTGGTGCGCACCCGGGTTCAATTGACGTCAGAGTTCGGTACATTTGGATGATGTGAACGCTGTCTTCCGAACTCGGGTGCGCACCTGCGAACTGCGAACAGAGGTGGGGGACTCGAGTCACATGACTTGACTCGAGTCTGACTCGAGTCGCAATTGTCATTAAATTAAAGTGATTATACATGATTAATATCATGTTTGTAATTAATTAACGATGTCAAACTTTAAATTCACTGGATTATTTGATAAAAATGTGTGTTTGTGTGTGTTTCACTCACGTTCCTGACGAGCACGACTGACGCGCTGCAAGCAGAGAGCTGTATATCTCATTTTTGTTCGCCTTCAGAGTTCTTTAGAGCATTTGCAGTACATTCGTAAGGCAGACATAAGTGCCGTTATGTACTGAAGCTTTGGAAACAAAACCAACGGTTCAAAAGCATAAATATAAAATTGAAGAGAGCAATGCTACGCATTTTGCCGTCTTCTCCTGCACCATCGTTACTAAGCAACAGGGTAAACAGCTGCTGGCTTGATGACGCAAACAAACCGCGGTTCGGACCCAAATAATATAATGTGAACACAGTCCAGCAGGGGGAGGGGGCTATCGAACCAAGTGGGAAAGCACCCTAAAAGTGCTTTAAACTACTAAATGTAATTAGGACTGCCACTAACGACTATTTTTATTTTGAATAATCTATCGGCTAATTAATCGATTAATCTAAACCAGCAGTGGCGAACTCCAGTCCTGGAGAGCCGCAGCCCTGCAGAGTACAGCTCCAACCCTAATTAAAACTCACCTGCCTGTAGCTTTCTAGTAACCCTTCAGACCTTGATTAGCTTGTTCAGGTGTGTTTGATTAGGGTTGAAGCAAAACTCTGCAGGGCTGCGGCTCTCCAGGACCGACGTTCGCCACCCCTGATCTAAACGATTAATTTCCCACAAAAAAATCAACAATTTTACTTAAGAATATTTTATTAAACTATATTTCATTAAACCAAATGAAATCCAAAAGGAAAAAAGTAAAGTGCAGCATAATGTGCAAGAAGCAAGTGCCCATCTCATAGTCCAAATCACTGAAATCAAAGTATTATAGTGTAAGAATGACAGTATTATAGTGTAAGAATGACAACATATCCACGTGTTCTAGTCTACTAATAATAAAATTATATTCAAAAAACACTTTTTAAAGGAGTATTTACCAGAAATATTATTTACCAGAATTTATTTAGGAGAAAAATGTAAATGTCCAGTATTTCTGGAAAAAAAACAACTTTATTTTTTATTTTTATAAAATCAATTAATTGGAGATGCTTTTGATTATTAAAATTTAATGGAACCATTAAAATGGAATCCAGAAAATAATGGAAAATAGAATTTGGTAAGTGAACAATAGCCTTTAAAATGACTTAAAATACATACAGTATATAATAGCAATGAGGCAATAATAATTAGTTCAAATAAAGTATCAAAAGCAAGAAATCATATGGGTTTTATTGAACAAAATTGTTAAAATACATAATGTATTATAAACAATAGAGCTAATGTACATTACGCATTACAACAAAGGCCTGCAGGGGGCGCCAACGGCCTGACGATTGTTTTTACACATTGCTGTGCGATCTAATCCTTGTTTAATATTGACCAAGCACCATTTCATTCAAATGTCCACTTAATCTTTAATATTTGGCCATTTCTTTAGGACAGAAATGCTATAGCCACTGTAATTGAATGAATATGTAGACATCAAAACGTGTAAACTCAGAGTGAGGGTTTGAGCTTTTATTTTGAAACCGCGATGTATTCTCCTGTGTTTGCGTAAATTTATAAATGATTTACCTTACAAATCTGATGAAATGGTGCATGTTGCGGTCCCAGATGAACGTTATAATAAACCCAAACTCACAACAACATGCAGAAATGGAGTTTGAGACGCCCTACACATGTAATGGCGCTTTTCCACTGCGTGGTACGACTCGGCTCGGTTTGGTTTGCGTTTCCACTGCAGTTCAGTACCACTTTAGAGTGGGCGGGATTATTCACATGTCGTTATAGTTGCGCCGCCTCTATTGCCGCGACTCCTGAAAACCTTTTTCATTCCGCGTCGCCCCATCAAGCTCTGGCTGGATCCGCTCCTCTGCTATCAACGAGAGGAACGCCTGTACTTCCTCAACAGACAACGAAACAGCCACTTTTTGGTTGTTAAAAAAGGTGCGCTTGTTCAAAACAGTTGCGTTCGATCCTTCGCTGGCTGTGCTGATTTAAATCTAGCGGTTCTGTTGTGTTCAGTGACGCAGGTAGTGACGATTCTCTATGGCCAATCCGTGATCAGCATAGTTTACACGTCACGTTTTGGTAACAGTATGGTTTACTTGGAACCTCAACCGAGGTGGTACTAAAAAAAGTACCAGGTACCAGGTACTGTACCCAGTGGAAAACCCCCCAAAAGTGAACCGTACCGAGCTGTACCATGCAGTGGAAAAGCGCCAAATGATAACAGTTCCTGTGGAACTACTGTGAAAGGAGCCGCTGTGTGACGCATGTACTTAACCTACACGCATGTAAATAATTAAAGCGCATATACTGTATTAGAACTGCATCGTATATAATTATTTAATTAAATCGTAGTGCTTGTGAATTCACAATTATGCTTAAAGGTGCTGTAAGTTTTTGACTCTACTAAAGCATAAAAATACCATAATATGTTTGCAGATATTTAAGAAACATGCTAAGTTAACATACTTGTTTATCTGAAAAACAATGCTACAGTCAGCTATTCTCCTTTGAAAATGTGCGTTCCGGGCTGGAATGTCGGGCTCTGTTTTGGTTTGTGAACCGCCCACTGCCAGTTTACCCAGTTGTATTTCATCACCCAGTTGGCGGAAAACAGAGCGTTTTTCATTTCATTCATCGTCAAGTGCGCTCGTTCTTGTTGGTGTTGTCAATCTGGCAACCTGCGTGTGCTTCAAGTCTGAGGAGGGGCCGGGTGAAAAAAAACCCCTCTCCAATATTTTGAATTTGGACTGCAATACCTAGTTCAACCACTCGGTGTCAATCCTACATACAGCACCTTTAATTATGATTTTTAAATGGGTTTAATATACCATGCAGCCTTGGAAAACAGACTAATAATGTGTTTTATACATTCTCGTCTGTGAAATGCGCCACTTCCAGTATTTTGCCGGTTAGTCGACGTGAGCAAAATGAAGTCGAGGATTTAAAAAAATCGAATAGTCGAATAAAATCGACGAATCGCGACAGCCCTAAATGTAATGTACAAATGTTCATTTTCTGTGAAGCTGCTTCGCAACAGTGTATCATGAAAAGGGCTACACAAATAAATGTGAATTGAATTGCAAACAGTTATTAATGAATTTATTTATTTATTTTGGCACTATATACATTCATTGCAAATTATGAAAATTAAAAAGTACTTTTTTAGTACTTTAGTTTGTATTTATTTTTGTTTTGGGTGGGGGAGTGGGGTTGAGTATCACCACTTATTTTTTTCTACTACAAGCATTGATTGTGTATCATATGCACACCAAACACGTGCGTATCATATGCACGCCAAAGTCAATTTCTGCATAAAAATCACATGCCAAATAGAAACAGAAAATCGTGCTATACACTTCCATAAGACCGGACTCATTTGTTTTTTAAATGCCATATCTGTCACACGTTCTTAGCAGCTTACAATTATTTGTTGTACCATAAATGTAACAAAAAAGTTTTTAACAAAGTTAATGTAATGACCTGTGTTAACATATATTTTTACATCTATGCAAATGCATATGCAATATTTGTAACTTAAGTAATAATAAATACTATAGTAATAATAATACTTCCTCAAAAAAAACATATGCCTTCATATGGTCTTGTAATTTCTGCTCTTCCTGAAGAGGACGGAGCTTGTTAATGTTCTACGTTGACATTCATGTCAGGAAAACGTCAGGCACACTGTAAAAAAGAGGGCCACTGAGGATTTTGCCATGCATGTAGTTTAACAGGTTATGAGTGAGGTTTTCTCCACACAAAAGGAAATCAGCGGCGCTGGCAGCAGCAAGAGCTGTTTGCTCGAATCCATTCCAGCACTGGCACTTTCCATCGAACAAGCTAAGCCTTGTTGAGCTTATTTGCTCACAGTCTGGAGCTGCTCTTGGCTGGAGCTCACCTCAGTTACATCATTGAGAAACATGGTTATGGAAAATTAACCGACACAAACACACAAGCTAATATTTCGTTAGTTTGTGCAAATGGCTTGTGGTTGTTTGCTTGTGTGCTATATTGGAAGTAAAAATAAACATTGTAGTTTATGTCGGTCTGTTTGCCGCCAGCATTTTTTTTTTTTTTGGTAAAACTGAGGTTATTATTAGTCAGGGAGGCATGGTGGTATTTTTAAAGAAAGACTGCATTGTATACCAGATTAGTTTGCGTTTACACGATTTTGACAAATTATTTTTTAAACATCGAGGTTTACGTTATGGTTGAATTGAGACAAAGTTGTATTATTTTCTCAATGTACACAAAAACATTCTGACAATCATTCTACAAACTTTCCCAGAGGAAATTTGTACCTTGAACCTTTAAAGGACTGTCACAGACTAACCACGTCTAATACTTTGATAAAAACAGTGCCATTGGTGTATTGGCCTTGTTCTCCAGTAGCTTTAATGTGTTCAGTTTGTTTGAAGTTTTTGATGAACTTGCAAATTCATTTGAGTCACCACTCAAAATGTTAAAGTCAAAATGTTGCACTGTATTTTATGGGTACTTTTTGATGGTGAGATACAAAAGTTGGGGTCGGTAAGATTCTGTAATGTTTTTGAAAGAAGTCTTTTATGCTAATCAGTACTACAGTTGTTTTATCGAACATATAGTACAACTGGTAATATTGTGAAATGCTATTAAAATTTAACTGTTAAAAATAAATGTAATTTATTCTTGTGACGACAAAGCTGAATTTTCAGCATCATTACAGTCTTCAGTGTCACATGATCCTTCAGAAATCATTCTAATATTCTGATTTGCTGCTCACGAAAAACATTTCTTATTATCAGTGTTGAAAACAGTTGTGCTGCTTAATATTGTAACTGTAATAGCTTTTTTATTTTTTTATTCTTTGGAGAAAAAAAATAAGTTCTAAAAACAACAATCTTTTGTAACAATGTCTTGACTGTCACTTTTGATCAAATTAATGCATCCTTGCTGACTAAAAGCATTAATTTCTTTAGCATTAAGCATTATTAAGCATTAATTAATTTAGGATGGCAAGTAATAAAGACTTTTTTATTTTCTCCTTGCAGTGCGTCAGGACCCCATTCTGGGATCCAGTGAGATGTTCAACAGCTTTTTGAGAAAAGCTCAACAGGTAGAATTTCTATACTCTTTTTATTTGTTTAATTATTTATATTAATTCCATAATTTATTCTCATAATTGCAAATCTAGTATATGAATTGCTTCTGATTTAAATATTGTAAACATGCATATGAAAATGTATTGTAAGTTTACAGATTTAGGGTTTTCCTCTCCATGTTAATGCTATTAAAATTTAACTGTTAAAAATAAATGTAATTTATTCTTGTGACGACAAAGCTGAATTTTCAGCATCATTACAGTCTTCAGTGTCACATGATCCTTCAGAAATCATTCTAATATTCTGATTTGCTGCTCACGAAAAACATTTCTTCTTATCAGTGTTGAAAACAGTTGTGCTGCTTAATATTGTAACTGTAATAGCTTTTTTATTTTTTTATTCTTTGGAGAAAAAAAATAAGTTCTAAAAACAACAATCTTTTGTAACAATGTCTTGACTGTCACTTTTGATCAAATTAATGCATCCTTGCTGACTAAAAGCATTAATTTCTTTATCATTAAGCATTATTAAGCATTAATTAATTAATTTAGGATGGCAAGTAATAAAGACTTTTTTATTTTCTCCTTGCAGTGCGTCAGGACCCCATTCTGGGATCCAGTGAGATGTTCAACAGCTTTTTGAGAAAAGCTCAACAGGTAGAATTTCTATACTCTTTTTATTTGTTTAATTATTTATATTAATTCCATAATTTATTCTCATAATTGCAAATCTAGTATATGAATTGCTTCTGATTTAAATATTGTAAACATGCATATGAAAATGTATTGTAAGTTTACAGATTTAGGGTTTTCCTCTCCATGTTCAGAAATGTCCTTGCCATTTTTCTGCCTCTTTATTTGCATTTAGCGATCAACATTTGCATAATTTCTGTTATGTATTCAACCAAAGTGACCGTTTTCTGTCATAAAACCTTAATCATTTGAATCTGCCTTTCTCCACCTCCCCATTTTTTTCTAAGAATCTAAAACACAGAATCCAAAAATTTTAGAGAAAAAAAGCCATTTCCTAGTCATCCAGTAAAAGGGTTAAACATTGGTTGGTCTGATTCTTCTCATTTCCTCATTAAGATATGCTCATGTGTGTTGAATGAAGATCCAGTCCATGTGGATTCTCTCACTTCCTGACATTCCACTACCATCCTGTACTACATTTGTTACCTGAATCACATAGATTGCATTCATTCTTCAGGAATTTCATTCCCCAGCCCACATAGATATTGGCAATTTTGCAGTCAGACAACCCCCCCTCCCCCCGCTCGTGGCCTTGCGTTTTCATTTTCCAATCTCTGTAAAGATCAGCTGCTGCTCTGAGACTCTGCCTCAGCGGGAGATGAAACATGCAGGAAGAGGGGGGAAAAGATGAATTTGCAAAAAGCAAATATAGGATTGTAAAAGAACCGTGACGCCACTTGTTATTCATTAAAAATGCCAGCAATGTGGTGTTTTGACACGTATTACCAAATCACTTCTCTTCTCTAAGAATGTATATCTTGCAGTATCTATACACAAAGCTCAAAGCATAACATGACTGTGTTTTTTTCTATTCCGTGTTCTTGGAGTGTGTGAAAGAGTGTGATTTACGGTAATGTTATCCGTACTGCATGTTCATCAGAATATTCTGAGATCAGCTGAATCTGACAGGAAGCGTCCGAAGTTGAATTAGAGTTCAGCATGAAGGTGCTTCCTCAAACCCTTTTTAAAGTGCGTCACTGTTTGGCTGTGCTGCAGGAGACCCAGCAGATTCCCACTGAGGAGGTGCAGCTAGAAATCTACCTGTTCAATGGCCAGAAGGTCAAAGTCAACATCCTCACATCGGACCAGACTGAAGATGTTCTGGAGGTGAGACGGTTTCCAAAGCATGCATCTGCTTCATGTTCTCCAAGCCTATTATTATTATTATTGCCAGGTTTATGCCTTTGTCGTTTTGAATAGTATTGTTTATGGTTTACTGACACCTTTCATTTAGTTAACATGATTACGCTGTATTTCTATCTGCAAAAAGATTCAGTTAACAAATTCATATGGTCAAGGCCTGAAATACATAAAAACAGGACATACACACATTTATTTGATTTTACAAGTTAAGGATTTATTTGTTAGGGCCTTTAAAGTTAACACTGCTAATTACATTTGTTTATTGCTCAGAAATAGGTATATTCTTATGATACAAGAGAAACCAATAATGTTTTGCCAAAATTTGAGTTATTTCTAGCTATTACTGCAAATTTTATTTGTAAGGACAACTTAATTTAGATAGATGGTTTCTTCTGTAGCGAATCAGCTCATGGGGAAATATGAATAATTAATCATAACTAGTTATAATTCATTATAAATATTTAGATCCGCTGTAGATATTTACTTGACCTCTCAGGGTCAACTGTCTGTCAATTCTAAGAACTTTAATTTCCTGGTTAAGGGAAATAACTTTCTTACTGTACAACTCTACACATAGCCTGTAGCATGAATCTGCATGATTAAGGACTCCAGTTATGAGCAAACAATGAACAACGTCAAGTGTGATACAAGTAAGACTTTATTAACTACATAAACACTTAAACTAGTCTAACATACTACATAAACACACACACACACACACACACACACACATACAGTTGGTATAGGAAAGGGTTAAAGCTTAAGCAGTAAAGAGGAGAGAAATAAGGAATGAAGTTATGGAACCATTTGCATATTCAGCAGATTTACAGCCTGAAGGGACATCAGATTCTTAGTTCAAACACACCTTTGTAAAAAGGTGCAAATGATACCTAATGTATCAATTAACAAGACTAAGTTTGATACTTGCACGTCTCGTCTGTCTGAAAGAGAGGTTTGATGCAATCTGAAGGTTCAAGTTGATCTTTGCTGAAGTTGGTTGATGAAAAAGAACCAGTTTGAATTTGATTTTACAAGTTAAGGATTTATTTGTTAGGGCCTTTAAAGATAACACTGCTAATTACATTTGTTTATTGCTCAGAAATAGGTATATTCTTATGATACAAGAGAAACCAATAATGTTTTGCCAAAATTTGAGTTATTTCTAGCTATTATTGCAAATTTTCTTTGTAAGGACAACTTAATTTAGATAGATAGATAGTTTCTTCTGTAGCGAATCAGCTCATGGGGAAATATGAATAATTAATCATAACTAGTTATAATTCATTATAAATATTTAGATCCGCTGTAGATATTTACTTGACCTCTCAGGGTCAACTGTCTGTCAATTCTAAGAACGTTAATTTCCTGGTTAAGGGTGTCTTTCCTATGGAAATTGTAGTGAGAGGGGTAATTCTCAACATGCCATTAAGTCGTAAATGTATCTGGTCTAGCAAAGGTGTCGTGGTTGCCATGGGGACCAGGGTCCATCTTGGCACCCAGTATGTTTATTGGGTGAGGGGTCGGTGAATGTTTGTTAATCTAATGAATAATTGATTTGCAAATCTTCCCACATCGTGACGTAGACGTGGGGGCGTGTTAGAACGAGCCTTTTTAGGTAGGCGTGGTTGACTCTTTACTTTTATAAAGAATATCTCTTTGGATTTGAGACTTTAGTCTTTGCAACTTTACAGATCTTCTTTATGCACCAAGAGCTTGTAACACTCCAAAGAGAAAGGAAAAATTGAAATCGCATCATATGACCCCTTTAAAGAGCTCTTTGTGGATCATAGCTTTCCCATGTGCACCACACAGAGTCATGGCCGATCCAAGCTCTCATTAAAATGCACCCTGCACCCATATGCAGCACCCACTGCTTTCTGCTGTGCTATTCAAGCACACTGATGGCCCAAAGCGCCCTTTAGCACCTGATGGAAGTGAGAAAGTCAAGTGTTGGACATAAAACGGGCATAAATGTAGTGAAGTGTAACCTGATCTGCTTGGATGTAATGTTTAACACCTAAAACACTCCTGTTGAAGAAAACCATCCAAAGCACTTTTGAAAATTTGGCCACAAAGAAAAGGTGGTATTTTTAAAGAATGAAACAACATTATGTGTACATATGATTTGTGTTCTTTGCCTATGAATACATATGCAAATCTGGTTGTGAATTGGTTTGCTGTCATCTCTTGTTGGGTAAAATAGTGTAGATTAATTGATTTTTGATGTCTTTATCAGGCTGTGGCCTCAAAGCTCGACCTTCCTGATGAGCTGGTGGGATATTTCAGCCTCTTCCTGGTTCAGGAGAGGGGGGATGGGGGCTGCACGTGTGAGTATAACATTTGACATTTTTAACATATGATAGAAATCATAAGATGTGCTGGCATCAGATGTGGCCTGCTGGCTTTAGCTGGAAAGTGGTTTGGCTGTTAGTAAATGGTATCTAAAAGTCAACATACTTCCTCTGGACTGAATATTAAAGCAGTCCTGGCAGCTCAAAAGAGAAGTCTGTGTTCTGTTGAGATAGCCGCCAACTCTCCACAAAAGTAAACTGAGGTCAAGTAGATGAAACTTCGGTCAAGCTGTTGTTGGCATGGCACACACAGCTCTGCTGTAGGCCTGTAATGCATGTTAGACAAACACCATTATTATTATTGCTCATACTGGGTCAGGGATTGAACAAAACCCAAACCATAAGTATTAAACTTCTGGTCTGTAACCCGTTCTGTTCTTTTTTTTTTTTTTTTTTAGCTCTAAATATGGATAATACCTCAAATTATGCAGCAAAACCCCTCATACATTAAATATTTACTTGAAGTATCCCATGAGATTTAAAGTTAATATTTTTTTTAATTTACATGCATGTTCATAGTTTTTTAATGTGATGTTCACATGACAGCTTAACATCGTGATGTCTGTTAGCCATCGGCGATGGACGATGGCATCGTCTATCGGCCCAACCCTAGTACCAGTGCTATTTTAGTATCATCAGTGGTGGACAGTAACGGAGTAGCTTTACTTCGTTACTGTACTTAAGTACATTTTTCAAGTATCTGTACTTTACTGGAGTCGTTTTATTTTGAGTAACTTTTACTTTTACTTCACTACATTCCAAAGCATAAGATCGTACTTTTTACTTCACTACACTTCATAAAACATATCGTTACTCCTTATAATATATCACGTGCTCCGAGACGCAGAAGCGGTGTCTGATTCAAGAACGAACTGATTATTTTCAATGAACCTTTTAAATCGGTTCGCAAATCACACCAAACGATTCATTGACGAATTAGAATGAACCGATTGCAGTTGTTCTCGAGTCGACAACTCACTGATTCAAATAAACCGTTTAGTGCGAGTCTCCAGTGAACTGAATTCACAGGTAAGAACCGGGAGATCTTGTGAGTGCGCGAGCATCTGATGCTGCTAAAAGTAAGTAACTAATGTCGAATTTTAGGATTAATTATTGAAACTGAAAATCATATTTAGGTCAAAACTGTCAGTTGTTTGTGAACTAAATCTGCTGTAAAGGGTGATCTATTTAAGCCCACTGAAATGATTGAAATAAATATATCTGGTAACAAATAACAAATATTTACTCAAGTACTTGATTTGTGTACTTCCTCCACCACTGAGTATCATTGATATACTGTTATAACTTTAATTAATATGTTTATTTTGTTAATTAAAATGTTTTAGGGTATTTTACTTTTAGTTAACTGTAATAACTTTGTACTGTACAATAAGAAAGTAAATATTTTATAATTCTTCTAATTCATTTTATTTGACATAGTATATTATTTACAACACTAATATTTATTTCTTAAATTCTATTCTGCCAAATTTTAAAACCTCGATATTTTACTTTAGTGACATAAAGTCAACTTTAAAAAATGCCTCTTATTACAAATATTGTAAAATGCTAGACACTTATTGGAAAACCACATTTGGGGAAACCCTATTCTAACCAAGAATATATTGATTTTTGCCTTGCCAACAATAACATAGGCAAACAAAGTCCCATAGGGGCCTGGGCCATATCAAGGGACCAGTTACTTTGGAGGGTCGGCCATTTTGACTTGGGCCAGTAAGAAACTACCCAGAAACTGCATAGCAACGTGCTAAAAACCTCTCAGAACAACATAGCAGCTGTATAGCAACACCCTGTCAACCATGTAACATATGTTATAAACATGCTACCAGCTAACCAGTTATCAATATTTTTTTGTATGCGTAATACCTTTATGAGCTTTGTGGTAAAACAAGGCATTATGACCTCTGAGAAGAAAAAAAACTACTGCATTATAGTTGCCTAGAGGTTGAAAAACAACATGAAACAATGGTTCAGTAGAAATAAATGTGCTTTTCTCCTTAGTCTGTTATAAACAATGTTTGTTGAGACGTTGTTGGCAGGAGTAAATGCAACAGCAGGAGTATTCAAATTGGTTGTCACTGTATTGATTGATTGCGTATGGCCTGAAATGCCCTGTGCAGAGAAATATTACTTGCTCCATCTGAAATTAAACCGATTATACACTCACTGCGAGGAGTTGTTTGCTCAAGAGCATATTTAATAAAATTTTGGCTTTAAGCGTCTTTTCGAATGACCAGGAGTGCATAATTTTTATGAACCCCCCCAGGGACAAAATAAATGAATTTCCTCATTCCAGAGTTTTTCCCTGCAATATGTGTCATTAGTTTAGTGCAAAGGGCAAATTAATTTGTAAAGAATTGGCCATTTTGTCCTTGATTGTTCTGTTTCCAATTCTGCCATCATCGTGTTGTGGAATTGAACATCTTTCAAAGGATGAATGCCTAGGAGAGCAGTAGAGTTATTGAAAGTGGAATTATATATTTTTTTAGACTTCAGACTTGGTCCAGTTCTTGAAACTGAAGGGCATCTCTTCACTGATTTTATGCAGATGTCTGGCAGTCGCTCTCCTTGTCTGGATGTAATGTCGTCGTTTTGTTTGTGGAACTTTCCATGTCTCCTTTTTTATACGAGCTGTCATTGTTTGACTTCTTTTAGCACAGAATCATCACGCATCCCTGAGGAATGACATGCTATGTGCCTCCCACTCAGCTGCAAGATCCTCACCTGAAACAGGCTTAATCCTGTCAGATTTGATGAAAAACAGACCCCAGAACGATCCTCCACAAAAATGAATCTGGCATCCTGCCCGATCTTGGCAGAAATGCGCATTGGAGGGAAAAAAGTGAGAAAAATAAATGCCTGCAAACAAAACCTGATTTTCGATTGCGTGCCAGTGGAGCCAAAATCAAGAACTGTGTGCCAAAAACATGTCAGTGCTAAAACCAGAAAAATCTTACTTTTATTATTATTATTATTATTATTATTGCACTATTTAGAATATTATAATGTTTAGTCCTATATTAGTCGTATTTACAATTCATAATAATATATATATATAAACACTAATTATTATTACTATGTCTATTATTATTGACAATAATACTATTTAATAATAAAACAAAAACAAAAAAATATGTAAAAAAAAATTTTTTTTTTTTATTCACTTACAACACTTTTGAGATCTTTACAGTGACAACTGTAAAGCAACAACCTTGCAACCAATTCAAAACGTGGTGGTAATGTTACAGTTCATATGTATTTATTAAGACATTGCTATCACATAATACCATTCTTGTCTTAACATGCTGTCTAATGTCAGACCTCTGAAAGGGTAAGCCAAAGAGTAGAATGACAAGTTGTGACGGCATGCACTATGCTATAGATCTAACTGTCGTCTCTTCTTCTTTTCACACTCCTGTTTTGAATATTTCTAAAAGCTCAGTGCCCATTTCATTTCAGTCCCTGGCTTCCATCTCTCCCTCTTTCCCAACTCTAGAGAAAACGTCATCTTTTCTAACAGCTGCAGCATTTATTCTCTCCCTTCCTCCCTCCCTCCTTCCCTCTCTCTGTTCTTCCTTCTCTCTCTTGCACAAAGTGATAAACATGTTATTGTGCCCTCTATGGCTTTAGCCAGATGGATTCTCCCCCATCTCACTTTGTTTGTTGTCATTGTTATTACTCTCCAAATGTCCTCGAGTCTGAAGGCACTCATACATTTCATCTGGTCTCTCATTCCCTCGTCCAAACCTCTCCGACCTCCCACGGTGCCCCAGACGTGAGAAAACTGCAAGAATTTGAGCTGCCCTACGTGTCCATCACCAGCCTACATAGTCCCGACTACCGTATCGTCCTCCGTAAAAGGTACAACACTTATTTTGGAAGCAATGGTTGAGCATTCGGTCCTACAGCAAAGTGTACAATAAGACTACATTTATGTAGCCTAGAGAGGAAGTTCTTATAAAATGTGTCAATTGTCCTTAGTATACTTCTAAATCAATAACAAAAAACAGCCTTTTTAAAGGGACAGATGACCAAAAAATTTTTATTCTGTCATTTACTCAATATCATGTCGTTTTAAACCTGTATGACTTTCTTCTTTCTGTGGAACTGTGGAAGGCGGGCCTTCGTTTAATACAGGAACTATTCGAGCTGTTCATGCCAGACTGGGGAGAGAGGTGTTGTAATAATGTAAAATATGTGAAAAATAATGTTTTTCGAAAAACTTTGTATGAGAGCCTGTTCTAGTACACCCCCAAAACAAAATCAAGACTTTGTAAAAGAGCATAATAGGACCCCTTTAAATAAAAAATAACTATATTGTACTATATATTGTTACCGTGAAATAAAATTACTCGTATCATGATATAAGATTTTGGTCATATCACTCACCCCTAGTCAGTAAAATAGTTTTTTTTCTTGTAGTGAACGGGCCTTAAATGATGATAGAATTAAAACTTTTGTAGAGCTATCCCTTTACTAGAGCTTAAACTTTCCAGATTTCCAGTATAAAGTTGTTTCTCAGAAACTTCATGAGTGCTTCCCAGAATATAATTTTAATGGTGAGATGTTTTAACAAACAGCTCTCAAAGGGCAATTCAACACATGGATATTTGCTTTATGAAGTACCCCACAAGGCTCAATCTTCACTGTTTAAATGACTAGAAAGGTAGTTTTTGCCTTCCTGCTGTAGATGTGGGTATTAACATCATTACCACAGCGGTCTGATCATGTGGTTCTGTGCAGCAGTAGTTTTCATATTTGCACTTTAGACTTTTTGGACTTGAAGACAGTTGGATTTAGACATCTATTTTATAACTTAAACGGTCTCTGAAGTGCTGTGCTTTCCAGAATCTCTGAAGTGGTTAAAGCATTACAAACTTCATTATTTATTCGCTGGAAAATGCACATCCGCATACAGCATATAAATGTTGATGTTCCTAGTGGTGTATTAACTGCAGTATTCATCAAATGCCCTTTGGAGTGTGCGGTTTATGTAATGGAATAATTAGTGAGAATCAGGGGAGATTATTTATGTAAAATCTCCAACAAGGGCATTGAATTTTCCACGACATTCTAATTTATTGAGATGCACCTGTATTATTTAGCTAAAAATGTTTCCACTTTCACCACTTATACATCCTTGGTAAGCTAAATCTCACACCTCTTCGTCTTGTACTGTTGGAAAAGGTGCACAAGATGCTGGCGTGTTTTTCTTTTCAGTCCCCTCAGAGGAACTGCAGGCCTCTTGACCTACTTTACAGGAGACTACAGACAGCCTTCAGCCAGATCCCACCTGTTCACTACATCAGGAATGGAATATAGATCTGGCTGCTCTGACTGGCTGCTGACAGGCAGGAAAGGGTAGAAAAGCACAGGAATATTACACAGCTACTGTTCAAAAGTTTGGTGTCAGTAAAGAAATTAAGGTTTTTATTCAGGAAGGGTGCAATAAATTATTCAAAAGTGTGGAAGCCCATTTCTGCCACCAAAAAAAAAAAAAAAAAAAAAAAAAAAAAGTTAATTGCGAGTTTTTCCTCACAATTCCTTTTTTCTCACAATTGTGAGTTTAATCTCGCAATTCTGACTTTGTTTTTCTCACAAATGTGTAATACAGACTCGCAATTCTGACTTTTTCTCCCAATTCTGAAGTTATAAAGTCCAATTCTGATGGAGAAAAATACTGTTTTCTTCAGTCGTCACAGGAATAATTTAAAATTTTTTAACAGTTTTTAATATTAAATTCAAAAGTTATTTTCTTTATTACTAATCTACTGTGTTTTTGATCAAATAAATGGAGCCTTGGTGAGTGCAAGAGACTTTCAATACATAAAAAAAAAAAAAAAAAAACTTTTTTGAAAAAAAAAATCACAAAACATACTCCCATGCTTTTTTTTTCTGCTCACTGCCTGTCATGCATAGTTTAAAAATGCTCCAGCATCAGCCACTAAAAGCATTCAAACGAGATTTAACGGATATCCAGTTTTGGCTGCTATGTGAACAATATGCATTGTTATGCAAGATTACATCATTGTGCTCTTACAAACTTACTTAACAGACCTCGTTCTGCCCACAGCGTGATGAGAATAGTTTTTGACATATGGACGGTCAGGATGGCCATTGAGCTGAAGATTGCTCATTTGCCAGATTGTCGTTTGCTTCTAGGCAAATGGAGACATACACTGCAGTAGCATTTGTTCAGTAACTTATACGCTAGTATTGCTGTGTAGCTATAGACAGAAGCTTCATTACAGGACAGAACCATTCTTTTCTCTAAGTTTAACTTAATGGAATATTTGAATAAAATTCTTCTAGACTATCAGGCGTGTGTAAAGAAATGGTGTGATTTTGCAGTAAAATGCAGTGCACATGATTTTAAGTCTCTTTAGTGCTTGATGGTTTTAAATGATACATCAGAAAGCGGATGTGATCAAAGAGGTGGAAGGTAAATTATAGTATTTCCCTTGCATAACTTATCATTATTGTCTCCTGCCCTGTTCTTAGCTACTGGGACACAGCTTACGACAGTGATGTCATGGATGACCGTGTGGGACTCAACTTGTTATATGCTCAGGTAACAGTCTCCTAGTTTAAAAGATACTCTGTGTTTGATCCATCGCTCAAAAAGTCATAATGTGCATAACTGTTCTGGCAAATAATGTGTCTCCTGTTCTGATTGTCAAAAAAATTTTTTTTTTTTTAAATAAAATGTATATAGTTATTTAGACTTTATGGGAATCATCCAACATTGGCTTATTTATAGTTGTCTTAGTTGACATCATCTTTAAAAACTAAATGAAACATTTTTATTAAAGGGCTAGTTCACCCAAAAATTTAAATTCCGTCATTAATTACTCACCCTAATGTCGTTCCAAATCTGTAAGACCTTTGTTCATCTTCAGAACACAAATTAAGAAATTTTTAATGAAATCCGAGAGTTTTCTGACCCTGCATAGACAACAACACAACTGAGGCCCAGAAAGGTAGTAAAGACATTGTTAAAATAGTGTGAATGCCTTATTTGTTTGGAACGGCATGAGGTTGAGCAATTAATGACAGAAATGTTCATTTTTGGTTGAACAATCTCTTTTACGTAACGCAAATAAACAATAAATAAATAAATAACACAACACATTTGAGATCTGAAAACGAACTCTAAAACTAACTAAAATAAAATGGAAACAAATACTAAAAATGTTATTGTATTTTTTGATACATGATATATTATTAGGGATGTAACGATGAACCACGAGCCGATTTGTCGATTCAAATATGTGACTATTCAAATCGGTTGAGATGCTAAACAAATCGTGATTCAATTGAAGTAGGAGTTTATATGAATGCATCTCTGAGGGGAACAGGGAAAAGTTTACTTGGTATTTTCTTTTCATCTTGCCTCTGAAAGATGCATATTAAAGTAGTGTTCATAAGCGCAGTTCTGCTTTGTTTACATTGATAACCCAGGAAACACTACAGTATATTATTGCGGTTCATAAGCGCCACTTGCTGGCAGAGAGTGAATTTGCGTCTTATTCAGCTCGTCTGCTGTTTCGTTCAGATATGTTTTATGTAGTATAGTTTCACAAAATTAAAGTCAGACCATTCTGTTTTTGCTTCAAATGTCGAAATTATACAGTCTTAGATTAAAAACTGCTCATGCTGCATCTTTGTTTGGATCATGATTAAAATGCAGTGGTTGCCTCTAATTTTAAATGGAAAGAGCACAAACAAAGCCTTAGTTTTTTTTTTATATATATATGAAGAGATTTCTTTTGTGTAACTTATTTGATTTGGGGTTTGTTAAAAAATTTATATTTAGTTTTGTTATATTTCAATTTCACAAAGAAACGTGCAGCAATCATCTAATAAAAGGATACCTTTTCATTTACTGTATAATGTCTTCAATCTCATTTTGTGAAAAAATCGTGAATCGAATTGAATCGTGAGTTGAGTGAATTGTTAAATCCCTATACATTATAAATCTTAAAAAACCTGCATTTAAGTAATTTACTGAACAACAATAATACCAGACTACTGAGAAATGTATGCTCCATCAAACATTTTAAAATAAATTTTATTTGAGTATTAACTTCTACAACCATAAAATACTATTAAAACGGAAAGTAAAACCGTAAATATAGTGCTTCATTTGTAAACAGCAGTTAGTGCATTAGGTTTCTAGCATTTATTACATTTTATATAATAAATGTATATACAGTGGGTACGGAAAGTATTCAGACCCCCTTAAATTTTTCACTCTTTGTTATATTGCAGCCATTTGCTAAAATCATTTAAGTTAATTTGTTTTCCTCATTAATGTACACACAGCACCCCATATTGACAGAAAAACACAGAATTGTTGACATTTTTGCAGATTTATTAAAAAAGAAAAACTGAAATATCATATATATATATAAAAATTAAACAAAGTAGAACTGAAAACTACAGTGAAAATTAAAAAACTAGACATAACTGAATATTGAGCTGGGATTTATTTTATGGAAAAACTGCACAAATCTTCCTTAAAAACAATTTATTCAGTGAACTTCAGAGTGAGAGAAACCGATTTTTTCCTCTTTCTTCCACTCAGACGGTGTCTGACGTAGAGCGGGGATGGATCCTCGTGAACAAAGAGCAGCACAGACAGCTGAAATCCCTGCAGGAGAAAGGCTCAAAGAAGGAGGTACGGCTGAGCTCCGCCACACACGTTATTTGATCTCCCTAGTGTCTGTGAGCTGGAAAGAAATTGACTACTTCTATAAAAGCCATTCTCAGACGTGAATGTATTATGTTGAAGCCTCCAGTAATTTGTGTCTGTTAGATAATCATCTGTGTCTAACTATATTCTGTCCCACAGTTCATCAGATTGGCTCAGACTCTGAAGTACTATGGCTATATCAAGTTTGATCCCTGCATCACAGATTTTCCTGAGAAGGGCTGTCATGTTATAGTTGGTGCCGGCAACAACGAACTCAACTTTCACGTCAAACTGCCCAGTGATCAGATGAAAGAGGGCAGCTTCAAAGTCACACGCATGAGATGCTGGCGGGTCACCTCATCTGTAAGTTTGATTTAAAAAAAAGTATTTTACAATAATGCAGACATCATTGCAATTTTGCATTCAAAAAGGTCCATTGTTGGTGTATGAAGCAAGCAGACCGCTTATGTTGGTCAAAGTCACATTTTTTTTGACCAGCTTGAGCAAAATCTGCTTGGGGAACTTTTTTGCTCCAAGCGAAACTCCTGATCAAATGGATTTCTATTGAAATTACTTGATTTTGCTGAACAATGGTAAATGCAACCATGCATTTAGCAAAGGCATACTAAAAATGGTCACATTGACCACAAAAGCTTGTCGTTCAGCAGTTCCTGAGTTCATTCCTAAAGTATGTGAATAGTTGAGTCAAATGAGGTCACATTTTTAAAGTAAGAACCACACCACTTGTGTTTTAGACCTAGTTGCTTAAATTAAACAGGCAAGTTTTTTTTATCTGCTTTTAATACGTTTGAAATAACTTAATGACAACTTTATTTTAGCCTGGAATAGTTGAATCTCTATAAAAAGCTTTATTTTGTTAAATGTTGTGAAATAAATGTAACAAAAATACTTATTATAATGCTTTTTGCTGTAAGAATGTAAAAAACTGAAATCTATAAAATTTTATTTAAATAAGTATGCTAGATAAAAATAAAATGCTAGAAATAAAAATCTATTGTTTTAAACACTACAAATGATTTTAGGCACCACAATATAATAATGTACAGTATGAAAAATAGATTCAGTGAAATAAAAGCATAATTGTGACTTAAAATGCTTTAAGTAAAACTATATAAAAACTGAAATTCTATTTTGTCTAAATAAATGAAAAATAAAATGCTAAAAATCTATCAAATGTTTTAAACACTACAAATGATTTTAGGCACCACAATATAATAATGTACAGTATGAAAACTGGATCCAGTGTTCAGTATAATGTCTTATTATTTTATTTATTTATTTATTTTCAAAAAGATATGCACTACTTTTTAAGGTAAGGATGTAGGAAAACTTCCTTTTACGTCTCCAGACAACTCTTTTCTCCAAATTCCTTCTATGACTGTCTCTTCTGGCATGTCTGGTTGGTCTGTTTCGGAAAAAGGGAAGTTGAAACGGGGATGACCAAAAAAGCCACTTTCAGCCAGGAAAAGAGACTGTGTTGTTTGCCTGCTTGCTTGCTTATAACTATCAGCTACCAGACACTCGTCCATTTATCTATTGATATTTGTTTCATGGGAATCCACTAAATGTATGCCTTCATGGTTTTCTGCATCCATTTTAGTATACCAGAATATGGAAACAAAATGAAGACAATCGAAATCTTCATTCTGTATCTAAAAGTATTAAGAGTTCTTTCTCCATCGTTGTAGATTAACAAATAAACGTGCCACATAGAAGCAATACCTAAACAACTTCTAGTGAAAATGTGAAAATGCTTTGAATATTTTCAGTTTGGTCCAATACAAGCAATTCAGTGCATATTGGAAGTTGTTTTTGCTTCACTCTGCAGTGGTCTTGGCTTAGTTTTTGCCCTGGAATAGCAGAGTTGTGTTACTAATGAGCTCAGAACGGCCGTCCTCTGAGACCAGGACCTGACGCTGAGGATGCTGGGACTGCGTAGCAATGTCTCTCTAATGGGACTGACAGAGTTTACTGTGTCTGTGTGAAGTTGTTGTCTGCTTTGTCATCTGAGACAATTCTAATGAGACACTTTTTTGTTGTTGTGCTGATGATGCTATGTAATTATGAGGACGTTGGCATTTAGAGCAGAGCTAATAATGACTAATTGAGCTTTGAAGGTAATTGCCATGTAGAGGAGTTTAGAAATGGCCTCTGTAATTGCCTCGACACAAATAGCAATGATTATGATGATCGTATTTGTGATGACCCGGCCTGATTCTACAGCAGGTGCCTGTGGCGAACGGTACCGCAAACCCAAGCAGTTCCAGTAAATGTGACGTGAAACTAGAACTGGCCTTTGAGTACTTGATGAGCAAAGACCGTCTGCAGTGGGTCACCATCACCAGTCCACAGGTCAGCGCAGAATCAATCAATGATATTGAAATTCTATACTATTTTTAAATGCTACAAGTTATTTTAGGCATTCATTTTGAGATTTGCTGAAGATTTCAAATATTATTGATATATTAGTGTTTTTAAAGATTAAATTTAAGTGAGCTTAGATGACGGCAAAGGTAAAAATAGTGAATGAGCCTTAATTAAATATCCAGTAGTGACCAATAAATGTTTGTCTGTTTGAGAATCACTGGACTGTGAGTTTTTATTGTTTTTCCCCAGGCTATCATGATGAGTATCTGTCTGCAGTCTATGGTAGATGAGCTGATGGTGAAGAAATCTGGCGGAAGCATTAAAAAGGTCAGTAGGTCTATGTTTGTCTTCTCGTAAATACCTGCCAAATATCTGGGGAGTTTCTGAAATATCTTTCAGTCGGTGGATGTATCTGTGTTTGATTTATTTAAGAGCTTGAGTCTTAATTTGTTTTTGCCATATGGGATTTGCATGAAGAACCCTTTCAGCATAATCTGGTCTTAAATGTTGGTTAAATCATCTGTTTGCTGGAGAGACTTGAGCAAAACTGAGCTCACTTTAAGTCAACTTGAAAGTACAGTATATTCAAAACCAAATTTATACTTCCTTTAAAGGATCGGTTCACTTCCAGAATAAACATTTCCTGATAATTTACTCACCCCCATGTCATCCAAGATGTTCATGTCTTTTTGTCTTCAGTCACAAAGAAATTAAGGTTTTTATTAAACATTCCAGGATTTTTCTCTATATAGTGGATAAAATCAATGGTGACCAACCGGTTGAAAGTCCAAATTGCATTTTCAGTGCAGCTTCAAAGGGCTCTACACAATAACAGCCGAGAAATAAGGGTCTTATCTAGTGAAACCATCTGTCATTTTCTTAAAACAATAAAAATGTATATACTTTTTAACCACAAATGCTCGTCTTGCACCAGCCCAACCTCACGCAATACATAGTCATGTTGGAAAAGTCACAGGTGACGTAGGCGAAAGTACCGACCCATTGTTTACAAAGCGAACGTGCAAAGATAGTCAAACGGCCTTTACGAAAAAAGGTAAAACAACGATGTCAGAGGATTTTGAATTTGGTGGAGAAAATGAGATGGAGTTTTTCGCCCTAGCCTACCTTTTTGAACTGAAGTACACGGATGAAGAACTAACCGCACGTAACCTTTCCGACTTGAAGGCGTGAAATTGTGGATGCGCATCGCAGAGCTAGTGCAAGATGAGCATTTGTGGTTAAAAAGTATATAGGTTTATTTTTTATTTTTTTACACAAAATGATCGATTGTTTTGCTAGATAAGACCCTTATTCCTCGGCTGGGATCGTGTAGAGACCTTTGAAGCTGTATTGAAACTGCAATTTGGACCTTCAACCTGTTGAAGTCCACTACATGGAGAAAAATCCTGGAATGTTTTCCTCAAAAAACCTTAATTTCTTTGAGACTGAAGACAAAAAAGACATGAACATCTTGGATGACATGGAGGTGAGTAAGGGCATTTTTATTCTGGAAGTGAACTAATTCTTTAAAGTCGCCATGTAACAGAAGTAGCGACAGACCTTTTCTTCTATAATATGACATAAATCAGAGTGAAAAGGATTATTGAAAAAGGAAAAATGTAGGACGGGGTCTTGGTTTTCTTCGTCTTTTAATTGGATGATGGCAGATCAAAATGCAAGCTTGTGGTTGGTTGCAAAAAGTAGCAGGGGTTAAAGAGATTACACAGAGAAGTCTGGTATACGTCATCAGAGAAAAGTCAGAGCTATGCAACATTGTGATGCATGGATGAATTATTCACAATGAGATCAATAACTTGCATTTAGAAAATAGATTTTTAATGTGGCATTTTGAATGTGGTTTATTGTGGCATATGTCATACTAGTCATTCAATAAGCAAAAAATGCAGTGGCACTCAATTCAAGGAAATCAATGTTGCATACTAGAATGCAGATAAAAAGTTGTTTCAGTGTAGAAGTCTGGAACCGTGGGACCCGACCAGATTTCTTGTGCTGCAGGATTAAATTCCCGAATAAAATGAGATTACACAGAGAAGTCTGGTATACGTCATCAGAGAAAAGTCAGAGCTATGCAACATTGTGATGCATGGATGAATTATTCACAATGAGATCAATAACTTGCATTTAGAAAATAGATTTTTAATGTGGCATTTTGAATGTGGTTTATTGTGGCATATGTCATACTAGTCATTCAATAAGCAAACAATGCAGTGGCACTCAATTCAAGGAAATCAATGTTGCATACTAGAATGCAGATAAAAAGTTGTTTCAGTGTAGAAGTCTGGAACCGTGGGACCAGACCTCTACACAGACCTCTATTTCAGTGCTAAACTCTTTTTTTTTCAGGTTTTGAAAGACAATGGTGACCAACCGGTTGAAAGTCCAAATTGCATTTTCAGTGCAGCTTCAAAGGGCTCTACACAATAACAGCCGAGAAATAAGGGTCTTATCTAGTGAAACCATCTGTCATTTTCTTAAAACAATAAAAATGTATATACTTTTTAACCACAAATGCTCGTCTTGCACCAGCCCAACCTCACGCAATACATAGTCATGTTGGAAAAGTCACAGGTGATGTAGGCGAAAGTACCGACCCATTGTTTACAAAGCGAACGTGCAAAGATAGTCAAACGGCCTTTACGAAAAAAGGTAAAACAACGATGTCAGAGGATTTTGAATTTGGTGGAGAAAATGAGATGGAGTTTTTCGCCCTAGCCTACCTTTTTGAACTGAAGTACACGGATGAAGAACTAACCGCACGTAACCTTTCCGACTTGAAGGCGTGAAATTGTGGATGCGCATCGCAGAGCTAGTGCAAGATGAGCATTTGTGGTTAAAAAGTATATAGGTTTATTTTTTATTTTTTTACACAAAATGATCGATTGTTTTGCTAGATAAGACCCTTATTCCTCGGCTGGGATCGTGTAGAGACCTTTGAAGCTGTATTGAAACTGCAATTTGGACCTTCAACCTGTTGAAGTCCACTACATGGAGAAAAATCCTGGAATGTTTTCCTCAAAAAACCTTAATTTCTTTGAGACTGAAGACAAAAAAGACATGAACATCTTGGATGACATGGAGGTGAGTAAGGGCATTTTTATTCTGGAAGTGAACTAATTCTTTAAAGTCGCCATGTAACAGAAGTAGCGACAGACCTTTTCTTCTATAATATGACATAAATCAGAGTGAAAAGGATTATTGAAAAAGGAAAAATGTAGGACGGGGTCTTGGTTTTCTTCGTCTTTTAATTGGATGATGGCAGATCAAAATGCAAGCTTGTGGTTGGTTGCAAAAAGTAGCAGGGGTTAAAGAGATTACACAGAGAAGTCTGGTATACGTCATCAGAGAAAAGTCAGAGCTATGCAACATTGTGATGCATGGATGAATTATTCACAATGAGATCAATAACTTGCATTTAGAAAATAGATTTTTAATGTGGCATTTTGAATGTGGTTTATTGTGGCATATGTCATACTAGTCATTCAATAAGCAAAAAATGCAGTGGCACTCAATTCAAGGAAATCAATGTTGCATACTAGAATGCAGATAAAAAGTTGTTTCAGTGTAGAAGTCTGGAACCGTGGGACCCGACCAGATTTCTTGTGCTGCAGGATTAAATTCCCGAATAAAATGCGGTAGTGGTCGGTAACTCTGGTGTAATTTGAACGGGAGCGGGCGGTCTAACAATATCCCATTCCCGAAGTCCATTATTGACCACCGGTACAGCCTGCACTCGGACTGTTATGCACGCATGCTTTCTGCAGGGGTCTGTGCACAGCATGTGCATACCGATGCTCAGAGCAGGCTGTACCGGTGGTAAATATATGTCCCTCAGTCAGAACATGAGTGACAGAGCAGAATAAGGATGGAGCAAAGTGTGGATGCGCTGTCCTTGAAGGACGTTCAACTCAGTTTTGTTTATATTTTGCTTCGCCTATAATTTGAAATGACAGGTGTCGTATTTATTTATTTTTCTCTGCGACACTTTTCCTACTGTGTTAACAGAAAAATGTCAAACGTATTTAGTATTTTGACAAGACGAATAAAAATAGCTAATATGCTATTTTTGTACAACCTACATTTTTTTTCTCTCTGCGACACATTTCCTGTTGTGTTGTAAATGTTAAACGAATTGTAACCTGACAAGACGAATAAAAATAAGAAATACAATTTTTGTACAACATTTTTATTTTCTCTGACACTTTTTTTCCTATTGTGTTTCATAAAATATTAAACAAATTTTGTGTCTTAAGATAATTCATATAAATTCAAGGCAAAGTCAATAAATTCAAGACAACGAGATCTAAATTTAGCGGGAACGGTCGGGTAGGGGGAAAAAATTATTCTAAGCGGACTGCGGGTGAACAGAGTGAATATATAGCGGGAGCGGGTGGGTGCAGAATATAACCTTGCGGGAGCAGGATTTAAAAAATAGTCCCGCGCAGACCTCTATTTCAGTGCTAAACTCTTTTTTTTTTTTCAGGTTTTGAAAGACTTTAAAGACATTATTCTCTTCAATAATATGCATCTATGAACCATGCACAATAAGTTCAGGAATGTGTTTTATGAAAGTAAATGTGGTCAATTTGTATTTCATGCCTATTTACAGGGCATTTTCTGTCTTTTTCTCTAAGTTTGTGTGATTTGTGTTTCCAGCAGATGCAGAAGAAGCGACTGAACGGCTCGTTCCAGCGCTCTGACAGTCAGCAAGCTGTGAAGTCTCCTCCATTACTGGTGGGCGCCGCTAATGCAGAACACCTCTAGTTTTGATATGGAATATGTACCATTGTTGATATGTGATATGCATGACTGTTTTTCAGGATTCCCCTGATCCCAGCCGTGAACAAGTAGTCAAACTTTCTGTGAGTTGTCAATGATTTTCATTTCATTATAATGAACTTACTATGGAAATATCCTCTATACTGTTTTTATTTATACTGTGAATATATACTGTTATTATTTATATACCATTATAGTATTTATTATTTTGAATTAGCTTTCATTGTCACATTTTCAGTGTTTAACTATTGTTAAGTTTAGCTTTATTTCAGTTTTAGTTTTAGTAATTTTAGTATTTCAATTTAAACGTACTTTACTTCCCAGGCACAATTTATCATCTAATATTTATATTTTATTTCTATTAGCAAAAAATGTTAATTTTAGTTTTAGTTATTTAGATATTTATCTACTGTTCTCTCTATTATTATTTATTTTTATTTCTACAGACCAAGCTGTCTTCTGTCTCCCTGAGAGGACTTAGTTCTTCCAACTCAGCCAGTGACATCAGTGGCAATGATTTCCATGGAAACTACGCCTTTGAAGGAATAGGGGACGATGACCTGTGATGGAGTTATCCTCAAAGACTGGACTAAAGGAGACCGATTCATTTAGCAGTTTCTCTGCGATGAGTGTAGTTTAATGTGCCCCTATTATGCCATTTTTAAGGTTGCTAATATTGTTTTATGAGTCTCCTAAAACAGGTTTACATGCATGCAAGGTCAAAAAACACGTTTGATTTCTCAAAAAATAGATTTAATTTGACCTCATTTCTAAATGATTCGTAAACGACTCGTGCGAAGCAGTTCAAAGAATCAGTCTCTCTAAACCCCTCCTTTCCGTGAGCCCTCACTGCTGTGATTGGTCAGATGGCACAGTCCTTTGTGATTGGTCCAGAGCCGTAGAGAGCTTGGCTCTGGATTGGTCTACCGCGTACAGCGCGTGTCGGGAACGAAACACCCATTACCATGATGAAATGACAGCCCTGGAGACTTGTCAATACATAGAAAAGATTGTATCAATTGAACCTTACCAATTCGAGCCGGAGTCTGATGATGAAACGGTTGAACTGGCTGATCAACAAGAGACTGATTCGCAAGCACGACTGGAGCAGGACGTTTCTCAGTGGTAAGTGTCAAGTGTTAGCAAGTTTGTGGTAATTATAAGATGTGATCAAACTAATTTATTCTCACAGCGTAGGATACAGCGTCTTCTCGACCTGATGTTAACCACACAGAAGTTTTACTGTTTGTGGGCGTGCAAGTTGGCGACGTAGAACGTGGGCAGACATTATGCAAATTGTGTTACTTTGTGACGTAGATCCGTAACAGAATAAGATTCGAATTCCTGACAACTCGTTTAGGCGATTGCGAGCCAACTCTTTTTTTTTTTTTTGATAGACAAAAACGATCTGCAAAGTTGTGAAGTTGACAGTGCACGATAAATAAAGTTAATATTCACATACAGCTACATGACACACTGCATGAAAGGTAATATTCGAAAAGGCATTATAGGGGCACTTTAATAGATGCCCAGTTCTGCAGTTTTGTAATCCATTTTTGAAAAAAAATTGTCAAGGGTCTCAAAAATGGCCTATGAAGTACATAATGTTGACTCAAGTCTCATTACTTTTATGAGAGGCCTCAGATTCAGTGCTTGCTCAATTAAAGTAACAAAAATGAGATAATTTCAGATTTGAGGCATAATTAGAGACAACGTCAACAATTAAATTAATACAGGGTTACATAGGCACCTCAGGGCAATTTGCTACATTCAAGAGAGGCTGTGATGAAAGTTTCTTCTGAAGACGGGCTTTATTGAATCGTACTTCCTTACTAGAGACACAAAACTGTGTTTTTCCTCTCATGTCATCATCTGGCAGACACAAAATTCCTGTTGTCTCATTTTCTCGACTGCTCATGACAGTAGTTGCCTACTAGAGTTAGATCCATGCCTGCAAACTGTGTTGATATGGTCCTTTTAAAATCAGTTGATAATATTATTTAATAGAGATGTGCTTCGTATCATTCAGTGTGCCAATGTTGCTCAAACTATTGCGTGGGAGCAGCAATATGACCCATGGCATGGTAGATCTCTGCAGCTTCATGTTTTTTTTCAGGAGAGGTAAACTCGACCTGACGCTTGCTGCATATTCATTGCATATCCTGGATGAAAATACAAGATCTTTACTGTGGCCTGCTTTCTCTCTGCCTTATGCTGATTCAGACGCCTTACAGTTTAACTTCTCAAATTTAACATTAAATGTAGCGCCGGGCACAAGTTGGCTAAAAAGCTTCTCTCAATCTGGCCTCAGCTGTGTCCTGTGTCCTGGTTTTGGTGTGTTCGGCAGGCCCGCTTGCACGAGCTGAACTCGTGTCTTTTTGTGCACAATATTAAGTAAGATAGATGGCTTGGGTATTTATTGAGATAGGTAAAACTGTGGGAAAACATCCTGGAACATTCGCAAGAGGTTTGTAGGCCTTTTTTTTTTCTTGAACCAATATATTAAAAAGGTTTCTCATAAATGCCAAAATTATAGTTCACTAAAGCATTTTGCACAAAAATCATGGTAATGTCACTTTTATAAATGTACATGCAATTAAAAAAAATATTCTAAATATTTACTAATATCTGTATTATCTTTAAGTACAGTTCATCAAATATAATCCAGGCTGTGTTAAAAAAAAAAAGATTAGAAACTAACATTTATCAGTGTTTACAAAATTGTTGAAAAAGAGTGTTTACAAATTTCACATCTAAATTTCAGTGATTGTCTTAGTACACTTTATATATTTCATTTAGAAGAATATCATTCCAGTCTGTGTTTTTCTTTTTATTATATACATATAATCCATTTTGTATTTTACTAAATACATTGTGGCAATCATCTCAAGGACTGTGATCACATGGTGCTTGGGAAATGGCTGTATTTTAAATTTATGCTCGGTTTTTGACTGTAATGATAGTCATATTGAATGAAATTCCCATATTCTTCATCCCAGATATATGATTCCTCCCGTGGGCAGAATGCGTCAAATGTGAAGGTTGTTCTCATGTCTGTGTGCTGTATGGCTGATTATTTTTAAGCTGATCCGACTGTAATTTGTGATTGCCATGTTCAGTATGTTCACCAGCATCATCATCATCTAGGATGAAAAGGGTAACCGTCTATACTCTTAAACCCTGTACATCGCTCATAAATCAGTATGATTTATTTTCCAAATTCTCACTTCATTTTAAATCCAAGAATGGAAGTTAGAGCCTTCTGGCTTTCAATAAATTTAGGAGCCAAACGATGCTCCTCCGTGTTGTTTTCTGTTCCTTGGTTTAATAACAGAAGCATGATGGGTATTTCAGCATGTGTGATTATCATATGAGATTGCCTGTAGACACAATGACTCTTGTGCTTAGATAGTGTGTAAAAACCCACTAAAGGTCCAAGGTCCTGGCTAAAAAACACTAGCATGAAATGTAGGTTTTTGACCTACAATTTGAATCACCATTCAGTGATCACAGATTGTCAAATTTCCTTTTAATGTAAGCTTTTGCCTCAAAACAGGCTGTAACACTTCAGAAAAACGATCTAAAACTCATTCTCACAATCTAACAGCATGAAGATCACGGCAAGAGTTGTCAGTGCTCCGGTGCTGCCCGGGGCGCTGTCTTCATTAGCATGTTTACCAGAGCTGTTCGCAGCAGAGAATTACAGCTCTCATGGAAGTGTGAGGATTACACACTGCTTGTCTCAGCATCTTAATCATATCCTGCTGGTCTATTAGTAACTTACTTCTGAGCAGTTGTGTGACTGAAAGATGGCAAATCAGTTGAGATGAGGAAGTTTCAACACAAACTCTTTTATTTGAGGATACTTAAGGCATTAATGAAACCACTGCATAATAACAAGAAAACACTCAAGCATCACACACCTACAAGATTCCATCAATGTTCAGTCGTTTTTGGCAACCTGAAGGTTTAACTGCATATTAGGGTTTATGGTGACTGTCGTTCTTCCGTATAGCTAACAATGCCATGGGTGGCAAATACATGCCAAACATTCCTCCGAGATAAAAAATTAAATCACATACAAAAATAAAAGCTCTGTTCAGCATGACACGAATACCTACTATGCACCATTTTGCTTCAAGTTAACTCAGACAAATGGCATTTTTCACAGTCAAAAAGATACACAACAATAAAAGGCAACATAATCCCTCAGAATTATTGAGAGCAAAAACAAGATGATCAAAGATCACGACATAATGCTCATCTGTAAAGACATTTTCATCAATAGGGTTAAGAATATCTTTCCCGGACAAATTATCAATCACATAAAACCTCAAAAGAGCCAATCAAGGTAAACGTAAGTGCATGCAATGTAGCTCCAGGCTTAAAGAAGAACTTCCTATGGCAGTGGTGCAGAGTTTGGCACTGATAAATGAACCACAATCAGGCTCAGAGAACACTCTTAGAGAGCTTTGTGTAACACAAACTGCCTTGTTCAAAGACATTAATCAGGAGTGTCCAAACCTGCTCCTGGAGGACCACCTTCCAGCAGAGTTTAGTGCCAACCATCTCCCACAAACCTGGCAGGAAGTTTCAAGTAATCCTAAAGACCTTGATTAGCCGTTTCAGGTGTGTTTAGTGTATTTAGAGTCTGTAAGAAGGTTGGCCCTCCAGGAGCGGGACTGGACAACCACTGCATTAGGACATTCAGGTAACTGTCTTTTAATTTGTGCATGACTTCACATGTAGCAGCTTGTGGACAATTCCAAGAAATGTCTAAAATAATGACTTTCAAAATAAATGAGGGCACAAAGAAAAAGAAAAGCAACCAACAAAGCTTATGCAGTAACAGTAAAATCTCATATGGACGACTATGTCTTGCAATAAGAGGCTACACCTCTTCCTCGTCCTCCACCTCTTCCTCATTTCCAGGCATCTGCATTTTAACCCAGCCATCTGTAGTGAGGCTATGCTTCTTCTGATGTCGTTTGTAGTTGTCCCAGTGACCAGTGGTGTAGCCACACTCTTGGCACTTATGGGGCTTCTCGCCCGTGTGGCGCAACATGTGCCGCTTCAGGTTCATACTCTGGTTGCAGCTGTAGTTGCAGATGGCGCACTGAAAGGGTTTGGCGCCCGAATGCACCCGCTGGTGCCTCTTGAGATTAGCCAGGTTGCCGCAGGCATAGTCACACAGGTGGCACTTGTAGGGTTTCTCGCCAGTGTGTATTCGATGGTGCCGCTTGAGGTTGTCGAAGTGGGCGGAGGCGTAGTCACACTGCGGGCACTTGTATGGCTTCTCTCCGCTGTGGGTCTTCATGTGGCGGGCCAGGTGGTTCGGGTAGTGGGTGAGGAAGGGGCAGGCAGCACAGGTGTAGACCTTGTTCCCTCGCTCAGCGGGGCATCCGGGTGTGTCCTTAGTTAGCATCTCCAGGGTGCACTTTGCGCATATTTGGGCCGAGGATCCATCTTCGTCATCCAGGGTCATGCTGCAGAGCCGACAAGTGAAGGGGAAGAACATTGGGGGCAAGGAGGCAGGTTCCGATGCAGCCTGTCCTGACTGCAACAACCCTGTTGATGACTGTTGCGCAAGCCTGAGGCCATCAAGGGCGTGCAAGTAGTTTCCATCCCTTCCCATGTGGGGTCGCGGGGCAGACTGCACAGCACCTGGAACTGAAGGATTTTGAATTAAAACTCTCTTTTCGACGTTCTTTCAGGTTGATGATGCACGGGGCAACTTTTTGAGCAACCTTGCTGGGTAACTTTTTTTGAGCAATGTTGCTTGGGCACTTTCCCACTTAGAATAGGTAACAAATTTCTATCTGGATACTTTAGATCGGTCGTGGGCCCTGTGTCTCACCTGGTTGCCCGTTGACGCCAATATTGCCCAAAGTTGCCCCGTGTATCATCAGCCTCAGGGGTAAAGCAGAACCTTACTTACCTTCGGTGGGGGCAGGAGCAGCTTCCTTTTCCTTCTGACCCGTTGTAATGTGGTTTAAACCGTTGCCACTTATTGGCTGAGGGGCACTCTGACCCGGGCTTACAGCTGCATGCATACGCTGGTGCCTCTTCAGGTTCCCTAAGGAACTGCACGCAAATGTGCAGTGGTTGCACTTATAGGGCTTTTCCCCGGTGTGTATGCGCAAGTGCCTTTGCAGGTTTACTAGTTGTGCCGATGCGTAGGAGCACAGCGGACACCCGTACGGCTTTTCGCCATTGTGCGTCTTCATGTGCCTCTTAACGTGGTTAGTGTAGCGCGACGTGAAACCACAGAGCGTGCATGAGTGGAGCTTTAGGGAACCATCCTCGCCACCAGCGCCCTCATTCCCTCCCCCTTTAGACTCCGCTTGTAAGACTAAGCCCGAGCAGAGCTTCCTGTCCAAAACACCATTCGCATTCCCTTTGCAGCAGCGCATGCAGAAGGGCCCCACCAAGTCCATGCCAGGTCCCAGGGGGTCTTCCAGGAGCTGACCACAGCCCCTGCAAGAGAGGTAAGAGGGAAAGGCAGACTCAGAAACCCTCTCTTCACGCTCGCTTTCAGTCGCACGCAGGTCATCGGCGTCACTCTCCATACTGAGGCGGCTGAAGGGGGAGCTCTCCTCGTCTCCCAGGGGGAAGCCAGGCAGACTGATGTCAGCTGTACAGGACCACAGCAGAAAACTGCATTACATTATGCAGCTGCATAGATATGTTTTCTGCCATCTCAGATAGTGTGCAAGCATTCGAATACAATTTAGGGCTGATAAATAACTATTTCAGTATAAGTTGACAGTAATATTAGTATCTTACTATTACAAGTTACTAAAGACAAATGCTCACACAAAAAAAAGATAAACTTTTATGCAAGATCACATGCATCTACAGTTGTCAAAAGTACAAATCTTGCACAAAATATCAACAGCTGAAGTTATAGGAAAAAAAATTGGCATTTATACTTACCCACTAAGCCAGTGGACAAACGTTAAGTAATGCAACAAATAAAAGGTGGTACGCCAACAAAACACAAGACTATAGTGTTTCTGCTCACTGTCTTTCCATTAAACGTTGCTTTCCTTCTGCAAGCTCCTCATGCACATACAATTTGGAGAAATGTGTGAGTCTGAAGTCTGAACGGGCCTTTATATCGCCCGTTTCAGAAACCCCAGGTGGATGATTACCCAGCCTAATGATAATGATGATGACTATAATGGTCCTGCTGATGATGATGATGAGGGGGAGATGATGATGATGATGATGGTGATGGTGATGATGACAACTATGATAAAGACCCTGAGAGGAGATGATGATGATGATGATGACTAAATGCCTTATTATAATGTATCCTTGATGGTGATGACTGTCTTGATGACCCTTATATAATAGTGGTGGCACAGTGTATTTTTTCCTGATTTGCCATTTTGAAATTGTATGTTCTGTCAGAATGCCAAAACCAGAGAAATTTTCCAGAATGGTAGGCTGACTTCTTCCATCTGTACATGAAAGATCACACTGCTTGCTGACAGACAAAATGCAGCACGTTTGCATAATAGCACTAATATTACAAGTCAGTCTTTGCAGTTAATGTCCCATATTGAGCACATATGTCTCCAAACAAATGCAAGCAATACAGCAAACTAAAGCATGTTTAAAATCCTCAAGATTTAGCAGTAGCCATCATGTTATTTGCAAGTAATTTAAAAAAAATCATTTTATTAAAATTTAAAATGTATATTCACAAGAAATTTCTATGTAAAATTATGATTGTTTTGACTTTTAATGAAAAATCTACAATTTCTCAATATTTCCGGATTTTCCATGACAGTCTGAACCCTTTAATGTTCCCTACCAAAGTTAGGCTTAGAAACTCGTGTAACTCACCTGAGAACTTTTCAAGACCTATGATCTTGTTGTCATTGTCAGGATCTGAAAACTCGAGTTCTTGTCCCAGGAGAAAGTCACTCTCAAAGGTAAGGCTTGCTGGACGTACAGTGCCTAAACCATCTTCAGAATCCACTGAAAGCAAGGAGTCATGGTCAAATACAGCAGCAATAGCAAAAACAACACTGAAAAATCATACAACTTGACCCAAAATAGACAGTTTCTGTGTGCCATTTCTCTCCTTATCTTAATGATAATGTCTGTTGTGATGTTATTGTCCTGTATGTGTGCATTTTTATTGTATCTTTTGAATTATTTTTCAGTGTTTATTTCAGTGTTTTATTTGTCTTTGTTATGATGATTTATTATTATTTATTTTTTACACAACAAATTGTCAAAATCTAAAAACTAATAATAATCAAAGGATGTAAAAATATGTCCTAAACCCATATGAAGCCCATACAAGCAGCTGTAAGCTTTGTAAGTCATACTGAATCTTACATTTATTATACAACCAAGATGATCTACTGCACACCATCTTGTGGGATTATGTTCATTTGTAACAATTAATAATTGGCCTAATCACTAATTAAAATAAATATAACTCTCAAAACACAAAACCATCATAAGAATTGGGTGTGTCTTCAACTATAAGCACATTTTTAATATAGTAAATATAAATATAATATAGTAATAATAATAGTTTATTTCATCTGTCATTTCAACTAAGTCACAATTTATGCATTGTTTTATTAGAAACATTTTCTGAATAAAATAATATTATTTAAACTAAATCAGTTTTCACACCATAGTTGGCATAATGAAATAATTACAGCTTGACATGAAAGAAGTCTATCTTTCATCTTTACTAGTAGCAAAATAGCTAGTCACAGTGGAAATGACATCACACTGAGAGTTTTATTTATATAACTTTTTAATTATGGATTTTCATATTTTACAATTTACAAGGGTAAAAAAAACAATATGTATATTAATAACTGAATAGAAACAGTAAAAATAAACAAAGAAGGCAATGTAAAATGTGATTTCATGTGATTTTCATGTAACAAAAAAGGAAAAATAAATTTTAATTATGGATTTTCATATTTTACAATTTACAAGGGTAAAAAAAAACAATATGTATATTAATAACTGAATAGAAACAGTAAAAATAAACAAAGAAGGCAATGTAAAATGTGATTTCATGTGATTTTCATGTAACAAAAAAGGAAAAATAAGTTAAAGAAACAGCCAATCATGCAGAATCGACTTGGCCAGTAACGGATTCTGGCTTTACTGTACTTTTACTGCCATCTGCTGGACGAGTCTGACAATAATCACAACTTTATAAGAAAAAAGGGGACACAATGAAACAACCAATACTTTTGAAGCAGGCTATGTTTGCAGCAAGTAAAATATTATTAATTCATTTACCAGGTAAGACTGAAAATCTTAAAATTACATGATATTAAAATGAATTACACCGTGTAGACAGCTAAATTCAGCTCTTCTTCTTAATCTGACACAAACACAGAAACAACTCCTACTTTTGTTAGTTAGTCACATTATACATTTTAAAATAAAGGGCACTGGATACACAGCATATAATCATCAGAAGAATCTAGCAGTCAGCTTGTCTGACACCTGAAATCACAATTCAAAGTCAAAACAGATGGCCGTGCAATTATGCTTCTTTCCATACAAAATGATCACTATTTATAATTATAAGTTATTTATAGAGAGATAGATAGATAGTTTATAATTATATTATAATACTATAATCAACCAGTCGGTGTGTCTCTGTTATTACGGTAACAAAAGAGTCTGCTAAATGACAGCTAACATTCAGTGATTTTAGACAGACATGTCCAAGTTTATATTATGATTTTTTTTTTAAAGACCACATGACGAGTTTCCATGATTTTTCTCTGAATTAGTAAACACCATCCAAAACCAAATGAGGGGAATGAAGCACGTTTCAAATAATTTAGCTAATAATATTAGAAGAGAAAGCAGCTTACACTTGACTGGTTGTGGATTCTGTTGTTTTCTTCTTGGCATCTTCCAGTTAGCCTTTTTATTTGCAACCTCCTCTGGATTCCCTCGAAAACAATCAACTCATTCTCCAAAGTCTCCTTTAAAAGCATTGGCATAACACACGTTACTGACCTGCACGTCAACACAACCCATCTGACAGATGCATGGCGCATCTAGCAGCTAACATGCTAATCTTACAGTGGCATATAAGATAAATAAGTCTTGCGTCGTTTACAGCAAATAAAAGATGTAACGTTATTAAACTCGCAGTGCGACAGAATGCATGTCTGTGTTCTGAACTGCATGGCTCGTTCCGCCCAGCCTGTCTGTTTGTTCAGTCGATATGTAGCACACAAATGTAAAACTCAGCTGCAGCTGTATTGTCAAGCTCAGCAGATGTCATAAATATACCTGCTCTTTCTGCCCGACGCGTCAAATAACAGTTCCCTTCGAGGCAAAACAGCGGCGTCTGACGGGGCGCTGCTGCTCTCAGTCCGCCATTCCGCAACACATCCACCACAAAGAAAGGCAATTAATGCTCTTTTTTCATAACTTAATTGATTTCCAAATTGCCATTGTATACATTTTCTTCCGCTACGTTGCGTATATCCGTTTTCTCAGTTACGCGTTTCCGGGGACGTAGCCGCTCTATTTTTACATTTCTCTTTTTATGGAATGTTGTCCGATAATGTAACTAAAATAAAGGAAAGCCTTTTGATTCATTTTTGTGGGCGCAATAACTATGAATAATTCTTACCTATTATATTATTATGACAACATTATTATATGATATGATATTATTATATTATAATATATCATATTATATTATGTTTATTATGCAACAGCCATCAATATTCTAATATTTTCTTTCTATACTATTCTTGCTGTAGCAAAAGTCTGTTGTACCACAGTCCATAATACAAAGCTGTCGTCTTAATTATTATTAATTATTATAGTAAGTTATACGTACATTTATACTAGGCTATATATATATATAAAAATAGTATTATTTCAATCTTATGTAACAATATAGCACCATTATATGAAATAGTTTGCTATTACTGCTATTACTCAAGTCTCAGACAATTACTGTATATGTATGTGCATATTTACTACACAGAGATAACAATTGTACTATTATATATTTAGAATATATTCTTTAAATATATAATATACATGATACTTAGGCGATATGTATATAAAAAATATTCGAGTAAACAAGTAAATGGTAAGAAAAGAAAGAGGAATATATATATATATATATACATATTCCTCTTTCTTTTCTTATATAGCTATATCTATATACTGTATATATCTATATATATATTCCTCTTTCTTTTCTTATATATCTATATCTATATATATATATACATATTCCTCTTTCTTTTCTTATATAGCTATATCTATATACTGTATATATCTATATATATATTCCTCTTTCTTTTCTTATATATCTATATCTATATATATATATACATATTCCTCTTTCTTTTCTTATATAGCTATATCTATATACTGTATATATCTATATATATATTCCTCTTTCTTTTCTTATATATCTATATCTATATATATATATACATATTCCTCTTTCTTTTCTTATATAGCTATATCTATATACTGTATATATCTATATATATATTCCTCTTTCTTTTCTTATATATCTATATCTATATATATATATACATATTCCTCTTTCTTTTCTTATATAGCTATATCTATATACTGTATATATCTATATATATATTCCTCTTTCTTTTCTATAGATAGATAGATAGATAGATAGATAGATAGATAGATATAGATATAGATATATAGACAAAAACAGATAAACAGATACTGTTTCATTACCAAATGGCATGAAGTGATTCTACGTCATGCCATCTATTGAGGCATCACTGCAGTAGACAGCTCTCTCTCCCGCAGGCCATGACCAGCTCTCAAGCAGCAGGCGCCGCCGGTGTGCAGGGAACCTCGGGGTTCAAGGGGATCTCCTCGCCAACGTCATGCGGCGAATCTCAGACCACAGAGTCCAGAAAAACGCTGAAAGACAAGTTTTACAGAAGTATTTGTAAACAATTTTCTCGACATTGTTTTTAGCAAGGTTAAGTGTAAGAAATTGTTTTATTATTAAGACCCATTACCACAAGAAGAATAAGTCATTGATCTTCTCTTATGATCATTTAATTTCTAACGACTGTAACACTTAAAAGTACTGCTTTTTTCTAAGTAGCTTAATAGGCAATATCACTGAATTTAATTCGCAGTTTATTCAGATTTAATGATAGACCTCATCAGAATGTTTTTCCTTTGCAAAGCTGTCTTTGTAATTCCTGAACGAGATCGATCCTCATGATTATGCTTTCTTTTTTTTCATTTAGTGGTTTGTATGCTTAGACGGCAAAAGAGCTGAACAACTTGTCAAATGCAGTGTTATTTTAGTATAGTTTATGTACAATTGTACTATTTATATTTCATATTTTGATTTATTTTTTATTTGTATATTTTCGGTTTTCACTTTAAGTCTACAGTTTAAATTTGAGTCATTTTGTTTTGTGCTTTTGTCATTTTTATTAGTTTTTTAATAATTTTATTTAGCTTATTTCAGTTGAAGTTAATTTTCATATTTAAGTAATTCTAATATTTAGAAAGTTTTTCAGCTAATATTTATATATTATTTCAGCTTTCAGTTTTCATTTTTTAATAGTTTTAGTTTTAGTGTTAGTTAACAATAATAGCACTGGTCAAATGAGATCAGATTTTGAAGCTAGATATATCTGTTCAATTTTTAAACGCTTGAACATGATGTTCCTCTGTAATGATGTTAGCTGATGTGGTGTCTGCCAGGTGCATCACTGTCCATCTTCACGTCTGGTTTCCACAAGAGTGTTTCTTTTGGAAGTGAGTAGCATTAAGAATTGAAAGTAAAACCCCCATCCCCCACACTGGAGCCTCTGAATCTTTCCATAGGGAAAAGAAGTCAGTCTGGACTATATATCGTCTGTCTGACATCTCCTTCTCCATTACATGTTGACTGTTGATATGAATGTAATAGTGTGTGTGTGGTCCAGTTGGGAGATTAATTTCACACGATCATGTATCGAGATAAAATAGAGCTTAGACTTCTCCATTCCACGAGCTACGTTACTCCATAGCGCACAATAACTCCCTCTCAGTCAGTAAGCATGCAGTATGGAGGTGTCTTTGTGTATGGGTGGAATACAAGCCAGGAAATAATCAAGGCCTTTGGAAACATCTGTTTGTAGCTTATTAATCAGTCACACCTGGCTTCGAAGTGAGAGACAAGATGGAAATAGTTTATAAGGCTGATGCTTTTATAAATAGTTACTTGCTCATTTTTGTCCAGATCTGTTAATTAATTCATAAAAATTAAATTCATTGATACGGTGACTTGAATACACTTTTTCTATGATAAACATGTTTTTAATTTAGGATGTAGTTCAGTTTGTAAAATGTCAAATGGTGAATAATTTTCAGCAAAAAACAGAAAATTCAGCTTTGCAATCACAGGAATAAATTGCATTTTAAAATATATTAAAACAGAAAATAGTTATTTTAAATTTGAATAATATTACACTGTATTACTGTTTTTACTTTTTGATCAAATACTGTAAATGCTGCCTTGGTGAGCATAAGAAATGTAATTCAAATATATATATATAAAAAAAATCTTACTGACCCCAAAGTTTTAAATGGATGTGCACTGGGATATGTTTTCTGCAGCAATCTTACTTTCACATCCTATAATTCTGTTTATGGTTTTCTTTTCAGGGTTGAACATTTGTGGTGCTTTTGGATAGCTGAAGGAACAGAAAACATTTCATGTGAGAAGAAAACAATGATGACCTTGATCAGGGAACTCTGTTGTGGACAATTTTCGTACTTTCTCACAATGGTCTCTTTGCCAATGTTCAGTGTCAGACCATAAGCAACAAACAGAGACACACAAACAAAAGAGGCCTGATCCGCTCATGCTGTTTTGGCTGGACTGCCCAGCTCTGTACAATGAAGAGACCCAAGCAGCAGTCACAGTCCCTCAGTTTTCTCAGCTTCTTCAGCCGAAAGCCCAAATCTGACCCCAGGATTGAGAAGCCCACCGGGACTTTGAACAAGGAGGAAGTGGCCATTACTCTCACGCCCAATGAGCATGAGCATGTGGAACAAGTAAGACGACATCTACATTTATTCTGTAACCCATACATATGTTTGTTTAATTTCTGTATTCTGTAAGCAGTTGCTGTAATGCTTCTTTTCACCTGGTAGACACATTATCATCTCACTTCCTTCCAGAAACATCATGCCCAATCAGTCATGCCCCCTCAGATTGTTGAACTAAGTGGATTTTGAATGCAAGAAAGAAAGTCTAATATCACATGTCTAAAATTTGGTCAGTCCAATCAGTTCACATATTCATTCACTTTAAATTGTCATCTTTCAAACTTGTATGGCTTTTTCCCTCATGGAACACCAAAGGAAATATTTATTAAAATGTGCAAGCTGCTCTTTTCCATACAATGAAAATAAATCTACCCACACTGGACATTTGGGCCACCATACGGACCACTTCCAGTGGGACACCAAAGTGTTCAAAATTACTGGAAAAATTATATAACATTATACCATTTTATCTGATTTGTTTTACTGGGAGGATCTTATTTGTCCTTTTGCCAAGAAACAAAGTGGGTAGACTGTAATTTTATTATTTGATAAAACACAATTTTCATAAAGCTACACTGTGAAAAAATTATAGTAACAGCATTTTAGGATTTAAGGTAAAGTTACAGTAAAACCCTATGTTTTATTAACTGATAATGTTAATATACCTACAGTGCCTCCGGAGAGTATTCACAGCACTTCACTTTTTGTTATGTTACAGCCTTATTCCAAAATGGATTAAATTAATTAGTTTCCTCAATTCTACAAACAACACCACAATGACAATGTGAAAAGTTTTTGAAATTTGCAAATTTATTAAAAAAAAAAAACAAACAAAAAAAAAACACATTTACATAAGTATTCATTGCTCATTACTTTGTTGAAGCTCCTTTGGCACTAACTACAGCCTCAAATCTTTTTGGGTATGATGCGACAAGCTTTGATCATTGCAAGCAATTCTCTGCCATTCTTCCTCACCTCTCAAGCGCTGTCAGGTTGGATAGGGGCAGACGCACATTTTCAGGTTTCTCCAGAAA